>NW_003303694.1:348047-608313 GCF_000142945.1 Phytophthora infestans T30-4 | reverse complement strand
TTTCTAAATGGTGAACTGGTTGATGTTGTAATTTCCATGGAGCAACCGGAGATGGAACGGACCGTGTATGCAGACTACGCAAAGGTCTTTATGGATTGAAACAAGCGTCGAAGATATGGAATGATACATCTTAGTGAAACTTGGTTTCGTACAGTGTACATTTGATGCAGGAATGTATTGGAGACGATGTCAAGGACGTGTGATGTTCCTTACAGTGTACGTTGATGATATCATAATTGCTGGGATTCCAAATGACATTGAAGAGGTCATTTTGCAGCTTGCAGATTGGTTTAAGCTGAAAGATTTGGGTCGAGTGCGACACCTTCTTGGAATGGAAGTAGACTACATGCCTGGACGAATGGTTTGCCTTTCCCAGACGGCGTACATTGAGCGGTTAGCAGATAAGTTTGGCCTGCAATCAGCAAGATCAGCTCGTTCACCACAGTTTCATCATGAAAAGCCTACTAAGATCGAGACGGAATTGACCAAGATCAACGACCCAGCATTGCCCTACAAAGAGATCGTGGGATCACTACAGTATGTTGTTGCTTGTACAAGACCTGATTTGACCCATGTAGTGAGGACTTTGGGCCGATATATGAGTGCATACAGCATTGAGAACTATCGAGCGGCACAGCGAGTAGTGCGCTGCGCATTGGCTACAAAGAATATGGGATTGGTGTATCGAGTGAATTCTGAGTCTGTTGTGATGGATGCATTTTGTGATGCGGACCACCAGTCGTGTCCGGAAACGAGTAGATCTGTGACAGGATACCTTCTACGTCTACACGGCAACACGTGGATGTGGGAAAGTCATGGTCAACGACGTGTGACGGAGGACACATGCAGTTCTGAATTGGTTGCATGTTGCGAGTGTACTAAGATGGTTGTATGGGCAAGAGAACTTGTGCTGGAACTGAGTTTTAGTGGTCAAGAGCTACAAGTACCGATTCACTGCGACAACCAAAGTGCTATCGCTGTAGTGGCATGCAGCGGCAACACGTCGAGAGTGAGACATATGGCAAAGCATGCACGTTTCATCAATGAGTATATTCAAGCAAAGGAATTGGATTTGGTGTACGTGCAGAGTGTTGAAAATCTAGCTGACATTTTTACTAAGGCGCTAGGTCCTGCAGAATTTGAGCGTCAGCGAAGTCGGCTCAATGTGGAAGACGTACCTAGTGCTTGGGCTGAGGTTGCGGCCTCTGCTCGAGAGCATGCAGTCGTGAAAGACGTCGAAATGGAAGAAGCCTGACAAGCATGATCGCAGCTATTCCGGACGGTTTTGTTGTGCTAGTGCACGTTGCATATTTGCATACTGGATAGTATCGAATCTGGTATGAGGTGGGAGTACGATACATCAATAGCTGGAGCACAAAGTAGTAGTAACAGATTAGTTAGTTGATGTCAGTCTCATTCCAGTTAGATACTAATGAATAGGAGGAGCGCAAGATGTGAGTGGTTGTGACTATGAGGGAGAAAAACAGATCCGAGAAAGACTCCGAGGAGCTTCTCAAGAAAGGATCGTGATCATCATTGGTCCTCCCTTGCTTACTGTTGTAAGCCGGAGTAGTCACTGAGAACTGAAAGGGGGTTTTGCCTGCGGGCCTTCCCCGATGAAACACAACTAGCCTCGACTCCATCACTTTTAAATTCTCACTCTGAACAACAAGTCCTTCATCCTAACTACACGACACGCCCGACACCAAAGACAAGACAATTCTTAAGTGCGGACGAGACCATCACTCTCGTACATCTTGCCGATGTCGGTTCTCCCACGCAGACTCGGCTTACTAGCACGGCGATTCTCCTTGCCGGTCAGCTGCTTCATGTGTGGCTGGCAGACCACACTAGCTCTTGGTACGCGCGTAGCCTGCTTGAGTCTGAAAACACTCTCTCTAAGTCTCGTAGAAGCAATGGTTTCTGGGCTTCTTCTACATGTACTGTGACGGGGTCACACAGCACCTTGCGCAAGAGGAAGTTATCTTCCGAGAGTATACAAACTCTCAGTGAACGGCAGTTCACAGGTCCCCTCTTTTATTAAAGAGAGCAAAGTGACCCAAATAAGGTAGATTGTAAACTGAGTATATTTATAGGTAGATTAAGTTTGGGTTTAATACAAACTGTTAGTTACCTATAGAAATGCAATGTCATTTAACCAATGGTTGGCTTTGAACGACCTTGGTACCTTGTACCAAATATCTCGGAGTATGACGTGTCATACTCCTGAAGTGTGAAGTGTCACACTTCATGTAACCAGGGTACACTTAGGGCTACGTACCCCGTTACATCCTCTTCCACTTAGGTTCGGTTTACCGACCAATCAGAATGAAGAGGTGTTCGTCACAAACTCTCATTCTCAAAGTCGAAAACCATCGACTTGGCCCCGCGAGCGCGGCGGAGGCTCACTTCACAGTTCGAGCCTCGAGCAGCAACCTGTGCGCTCTTCGTCAAGGTCTCCACTTCGACCGTTAACATGCCTCGCGGCACTGCTAAGAGCGGTGCTAAGACACGCTCCAAGGCTGCAGCCGGTAAGGCGCAGGCCAAGAGCACTAAGCCTCACGGCAAAGGCTCTGCACTCAAGGAGGCTACTCAGGTGGCCTCCGAGGCGATCGGTTCCTCGGGTGACGCGGCTGCGGACAAGCGCGCAAGCAGGCGCCGCAGTCCGTCGCCCTCGTCTTCAGACAACCGTCCGAACCCTCGGTTCGTAGAACGCGAGTTCAACTCGGGCAGTGAAGACGATGCCGAGTCCGAGAGCACCCAGGATGCTCCTGCGGGCTCTGTGGGAGGGCACAGCCCAGTGCCCAGTGAGCACAAAGAAGGCAGCGTGCAGTCGCCCGCTAGTGATCACGGTGATCACAGTCCTAGGACCCCTGTACGCTCTGAGAGTCCGGCCGTTAAGGCTAAGGGCGCCCCCAAAGCCGGTGGCGATGAGGAAGAGAATCCTCGCAAACGTCTCTCGCTTGCCGAGGTCTTGCGCGAGCTAAGGCCTCCAAAGCCGAAGGCGCCAAGCCCTCAAAGAAGCGTACCGTCTCTAAGTGTCCACTCCGCGAGGAGAAGGAGACTCGACGCTCCTATCAGAGTCTCTTCGGCTCCTCGGATGAAGAGGAGGAGAAGGAGGAAGAAGAGGAAGAGGAGGGTGCCATTGTTGAGCCCCGGGAGATCTCGAATGACCTCGACCAGCAGCAGGAGGATTTCCAAGCTGCCCAGCGTGTGCGTGGGGGTTCGGTGGCGGCACCCGTCAGCCAGGGAGCTGCCATCAACTCAAGAGGGTATTGGCCTCCCGAGGAGAGCTCTGGGGCTGACCTCTTATTAGAGCTTCTCGTCGCTCCTCGTGGCCTTGTGGGCGGCCACACTTCTAGGGGCATCTATGAACGAGCCCTTGTTCAGAAAGAACAGTTGTTCGTCGACAACTTGGAGGCTGCTCGGTGTGTGCTTCTCGCGCAACACCGCATTCCCCTTAAGGACTTCACGACTTGTCGTAAGAAGCCCGAGACCCGGGGTGGTCTCTATCCTCTTTGGGGATACCCCTGGGTTATGCCCGAGAACTGTCCCACGTGGAGTTCTTGTGAGGACATGTTCTGGGCATGGGTGGAGACTCTTAAGTACTCACCCACGGAGTTACGGGAACTCCATGAAGATCAGCTGCTGTCCCGCCCTGGACCAGCGTGAACTTCGTGTGAGGTTTGCCCACTTGATCAGCAAGCGTATGCTGCCAAGGGACATCCTGAAGCGCGCGGCTTCTAGCGCTCACGATGAGCGCGGGTACGGTATGTATTCATCGACCGTACCCCGTTCGGGCAAGAAGCCCCGGACTACTTATGAAGCTGCCGCCGCTTCTGTTCCCAGATTGCGACAGCCTTCGGGCAGTCAATCAGGAGCCGTTCAATCGGCTCCCACGAGTTCTCGGAGTGGGCATAACCCCTCCACTTCACGAGGAGCTGTCGCTTGCCGCGACACCGTTGCTCCTGGAGGATCTGCTCCACGTGGAAGTGGGCTTCTCCATTCCGGTCAAGCAGGGGCGGAGGTGCCCTCGTACGAGTACGAGTACTCGGCGCCTCCCGAGAGCCACTCTCGTCCGAGTGCTCCGACTGCGGGTCCGACACAGGACCCTGAGGTTGACCGCCTCCGTCAACGTGTCCTCGTGCTTGAGATTGCACTTGGCCTTGGGGCTGGCGGAAATGCTGCCGCCCAGGCCGGGAATCAGGGCGAGCTCGCTCGTCTTGCGGGCCGCCTGGACCTGGTGGAGCGAGAGGTCGCGAGCCTGCACCTGCGGGTGGATCGCCGGGCCGCTTCGTCCGATCTGGACGAGGCCTTTCGCATGATCCGACGGATCGAGGCTTTGTTGCCACGTCCGGAGCCGCCTGCGGCACACTCCCAGACGTACGCGTATGGTGCGTACCCGGCGTACTCAGCGTACTCGGCGTATGGCGCCGGGGTCCGTTCGTATGGGGCCCCTCCGGCGTACGGTCTTGACCGCAGCCTTGTCGTCCCGACCGAGGCTTGGGTGCCTGCTCCGACGCCCTCGTCGACGACTGTGACCGGCCCTCGCTTCGAGGAGCTGGGTCAAGGGGGGTCTGCGAGTCAGCAACCCCCTGCGGGTCAAAGTACCGCTTAAGACATAGAACGTCGGGTGCGTCTTCATTGACTTTGGAAGGTCGATGGTGTACGACGCACCATGTCTGGCCAGGACTGCAAAAGGTCCGATGAAGCGGTGCTTCAGTTTGTTGCTGCCGACAGAGCTAACAGTGTCTAGAGGTAGGTTCCTCGTGTCTAGCAACACTAAGTCACCAACCTCAAATATACTTAAGTTTCCTCTTCCTTGTTTGTCTGAGTACTCCTTTTGCTTATCTTGGGCCGCTGCCATGGCATCGCGGACCCTGCTGACAATGTTCAGCTTGGTATCCATAAAGGATTCCACCTGTTTCCGCAGCGAAACCGGCCTCACATCCGAGACCTGGGAGGAAAGGGCTTTCCGAGCCTCTCCCCCACTTAGAATAGAGGAGTCAGTGTCTCCTCGAAGAGTGAGAGGCACCTGGGGTGGCGGAAGCCGTTCAAGTAGAACGGCGTGAACCCCGTGGACGCGTCCATCGCGTTTCTGAGCGCAAACCCAGCAACTGGAAGCTGCGTCGACCACGTACGTGGTGCTGCCGCGCACACACTGCGCAGAGTGTCCTCGAGCACTCGATTGACGCGCTCTGTTTGGCCGTCTGTCTGCGGATGGTCCGCAGTGGACATCCGCAGACGAGTTCCCAGTAAAGGGAACAGCGTTTTCCAAAACGCAGCAGTGAACCGCGGGTCTCGGTCCGAGACAATCGTCTCCGGGATACCGTGATAGCGGAACACGCCATCGACGAACAACCTTGCGGTTTGTTCGCCCGTTACAGTGACGGGTACTGGAGCAAGATGTACCATCTTGCTCAGCCGACACACGAACACCAAAATTCCGGTGTTGCCGTGTCTGTCGGCGGGAAGCCCAAAGATGAAGTCAAGACTCATCGACTTCCAACAATCAGCCGGTACGGGCAGGCTCTGTAGTGGAGCCGAAGAGTGCCCTGCGGGTTTGACCCGCTGACATGTTTCGCATGTCTTGACGTATCGGGCGACCCACTTGTACATGTGGGTCCACCAGAAGGACTGAGAGACCGACAGAAAGGTCTTCTCGCGACCCAAGTGGCCGCTGGAGGGCGCGTCATGCGCCTCCGCGAGGATGTCGAGCTTCCGATCCTCGTCGTTGGGTACGACCACCCGTGGAGGATCAGTGGGCTCCACCCGATAATAGAGGAGGCCCTCCTTCAACTCATATCGGTGGAGCCGTGAGCGCTGTCGCGACGAGAGCCAGTCGGACTTCGCGCTCGTTCCGGCCTTAAGGAACTTGACGATAGGCGCGACAGCCTCATCGTCCCGATACGCCATGCGTATCCGATCATATAGATCCGCTGTCACCCGCGTGATGTAGGCCAACTCATAGTCGGGACGCCGAGAGAGGGCGTCCGCAAGCACGTTGAGCTTGCCCGGCTTGTATTCGACGCGGAAGTTGTATTTCGCGAAGAAGGACTGCCACCTCGCCATCCTTTGGGAGAGGTGAGACGAGTTAGTCGCCGTCCTCAAGGACGCGTGGTCTGTGTAGATCACAAAGGGCCTAGATCCCAGAAGGTGAACACGGAGCTTCACAAGGGCATATTTCATTGCCAGGAGCTCCTTGTCGTGGACAGGGTAGTTCCGCTCGGCGGCTTTGAGCTGCCTGGACTGGAACGAGATGACTCGATCGTGTCCAGCCGTGTCGGCCTGCAGCAATGCACATCTGATGGCGTAATCGGAGGCATCGCAGACGACACGAAACGGCTTCGTCTCGTCCGGCAGGGTCAGGACAGGGGCCTCTTGGAGACTGGCCTTGATGCTGTCAAAAGCATCCTGGTGCTCTTGTTCCCAGCGCCAGTCGACGTCCTTCTGAAGGAGGCTCGACAAGGGCTTAGCGAAGCCCGCGTACCCAGCGCTGTACTTGTGAAGGTAGTTGGCCAAGCCCAACCACTTTCGAAGATCCTTCTGGGATCGGGGCGTCGGCCATGCTGCTATGGCCTTGACCTTGTCCGGGTCAGCCCGAACGCCCACGTTGCTGACGAAGCAACCGAGAACTTTAATCTCTGGTGACGCGAAAACGCACTTGTCGATGTTGGCGTAGAGCTTGTTCGCTCGCATCACGTCCAACACTCGACGGAGGTGTCCTAGATGCACCTCCATGGCCGTCTTGCCTCCCTCGGCACGGCTATGGACGAATATGTCGGCGAAGTACGTCTGTACGAAGGTACGCAAAGGGCGGAACAATTGCGTCACCAGGCGATTGAACGTCACCGGGGCGTTAGACAAGCCCTGCGGCATGACGAGCCACTCCCAAAGCATGCCGCTTGGAGTGCTTACCGCGGTGAGCGGGATGTCACTCTCTCGCATCAGGATTTGGTAGTATCCGTCTACCAAATCCAGCGCACTGTACAGTACGCTCCCGGCCATGTTGTTCAACAACACATCCTTTCGCGGGATCGGTGTTTGGGCCGGCACCGTTGCGTTGTTCAGCTTGTTATAAGCGTGAACCAGACGCCACTTTCCGTTCGGCTTCCGAACGCAGAAAGTCGGCGTCGAGTGCGGGGATTTCGATTCCCGCACCATGCCTGCCTTCGCTTTCGCGGCGAAGAAGGCATCAATGACCTCGCACTGTTCGCGCGGGAGAGGCCATTGCCTCGTGACACAATACTTTGTGCCGTACGCCTCGATCCGGTGGGAGTTGGGTCGGTGGGTGTTTGTTCACCACGTCCGCATACTCCGTCACCAAAGGATACACCGGATCCTTGGGGTTCTTGAGAATCTCAGAACCCAAGCGCGCCTGACGCTGCTTGTTCATGTCTTCCAGGACGTTCTCGTCCAAGACAGAGGAGGAGTTCAGCTCCTCCTGAGTGGTCTCAGGTTTCATGAGTATCATCTCAGCAATCTCTCCAGCCTTGAGGTTGGCCAGGAAAGACTCATCCGTCATTTTCTCGAGGTTCAGTATCTCCGCAACCTCTGGCAACGGTTCCAAGTGGACACCAGATGCCTTGACGGGTAAACCTGTCTCGCCATCGAAGATGTGATAACACTCTTCCACCGGCCTTGTCGGAGGAGCCCGGGCCCTGGACTCCGAGTCGCTTGAAGCGACGTCGATCGGAACAAAGTTCGGATCCGACTTGAGGCGGCGGCGGTGTCTTTGCCGACGGCGTCTGTGACGGGGAGCTTTGCTGCCCACGTCTAGGGATGTCGTCGCTACGACATCCGAGGCACTCGTGGCCTCGTGTGATACTGTTGTACCCACACAGGAAGCGTGTTCAACGCCTTCCTCTTCAGTTAAGGTCTGGGCGACCGCGTGTGGCACTGTGTTACCCACACAGGAAGCGTGCTCAACGCCTTCCTCTTCAGTTAAGGTCTGGGCGACCGCGTGTGGCACTGTGTTACCCACACAGGAAGCGTATCCGACGTCTTCCTCGTCAGTTAAGGTCTGGGCGACCGTGAGTGGAGCTCTGTTACTTACTCTGAACACGCTGTTTTCAGTGTTCGTGACAGCTGCAGCTGTCTGCGGAACTAAGCTACCCGCCTGTGGACCTAAGTTACTCACTTGGCCAGCGCCTCTTCTGGGCGCTGCCACCATCAAAGCATCCTCGGAGTCGTCATATACGTCGACGACTCCCAAGCATCTGCCGAATGCTTTGGTACCCTGGCAGCCCTTGCGGGCGCCCCGGGTCCTGACAGAGGTGGGAACATGACTCACCAATGCTCTGTCGGACTGCGCAGGGCGGCTGGCACCGATTGCCTTGCCTCACCAGTCGATCCAGGGCTCGTGCTTCTCAAGCCAGGGCATGCCCAGGATCATATCATATGGATCCATATCGAGAACAGTGAACTGTTCGAGGCTGTCAAAGTCTTCAAACTTGACAGCCAGATCCACTTGGACGTTGGGGACAGTGACGACCTTCCCGTCGGCCAGTCGCACTGACACCGTCCCGTTGCCCTTGCTTTCTCTCAAAGCTTCGGACAACTTGTTGCTGTTACGAGCAACCGTCTGGCGGCGAGCGAAATTCTTCGACGCCCCAGAGTCAATCAAGATCCTAAAGGGATGATCGTATCCCCGTACACATCCGTGTACTACGAGCAACCCGCCGCTGCTCTTCGCCGATTCGAGAGTGCGAAGACTCTCAGGGGCTAAGTCCCCGTGGTACGCGCCACCCGCGCACCCATCACGAAGACTTAGTTCTTCCCCAGTAGGGCGCCCCGCCCCTACTGGTTCCCTGCGTTCCCCTGTCCCCGGGATCCTGGCTTCTGCCAGCGACCCTTGAGGACGGGCTTGGGGAAGGACCGTCTGCGGAGTCTTTCCGCGGGACAGTCGCGCTTGAAGTGGCCCATCTTCCCACAGCCGAAGCAGCGGATGTCACGCTGTTCGGCGGACCCGAGTTCCATGGGAACTGGTCCGTTGGGGCTTATTCGACCGGGAGCCGATAAGGAGCTCCCAGGCCACGCTGAGGCCGGCGTACGCGCCTGGCGATGGCTGTGCTCTTCTTGAAGCGCCACTTGAAATGCCTCTTCAAGGGTGCCTGCCTGCACCCGGAACAGCTGAGTGCGTGCGGGGCCCACTCGAAGGCCGTCCATGAACACAGTCATCTTGATGTGTTCATTGAGTGGGTTTCCCACTAGGGACGCCGTGAGCTCCCGTATCTCTTGCACATACTCGTGCAGCTCGCGCCTTCCTTGTTTACACGCGAGGAAGCGCGAACGCTGGCGGTACTCGTAGTTAGCCGGGAGGAACGCGGCTCGGAGCTGTTCGCACAGCTGAGCCCAGGATGTGAAACATCCAGGGGATGTTGCTTCCCGAGTGTACACCCAACTCTTAGCACGACCGCTAAGGTTGGAGAGTGCAAAAGCAACACGCAGTTGCTCGGTCGAGATCAGAGCCGCGTCCATTGCGAGCTCTACTTCTCGGACCCAGAAGTGAAGGTTCTCGCCTTCCTTCCCTTCATACGGCTTTACCTTCAGCCGTATTGGCTTCGGGTGAGGCGGGTTTGCTTCCGCCGCCGGAGCCTGCAGGTTCTCCCGCACATGCGCGATGAGGCCCTGCTCGTACGCGTCGAATGCATTGACGCGCTCGAGCTGCTCAGCCGGTGTTGGAACCACCAGGCTCTGCAGGGCCTCCATCCCGAAGATGCCTGCCATCTTCCGAACCGACTCGAACTGAGAGTCGTTCAAATGGGAGAAGTCGTTCCTATCCATGGCAACGAACTTCGGAGGCTCAGGTAGTCTACCCGCGATGGCGTGGATTGACTACAAGTGCTACCAAGTGTAACGGGGTCACACAGCACCTCGCGCAAGAGGAAGTTATCTTCCGAGAGTATACAAACTCTCAGTGAACGGCAGTTCACAGGTCCCCTCTTTTATTAAAGAGAGCGAAGTGACCCAAATAAGGTAGATTGTAAACTGAGTATATTTATAGGTAGATTAAGTTTGGGTTTAATACAAACTGTTAGTTACCTATAGAAATGCAATGTCATTTAACCAATGGTTGGCTTTGAACGACCTTGGTACCTTGTACCAAATATCTCGGAGTATGACGTGTCATACTCCTGAAGTGTGAAGTGTCACACTTCATGTAACCAGGGTACACTTAGGGCTACGTACCCCGTTACATGTACCCCTTTAATTATGTCCAATCAAGTGGAGGTGTGGGTTGAGCGGAGGTTTACTCAGTTGGCCCAAAGCCGACAAAAATAGCAATATTATGGACACTCCTGATACTCAAGTGTGACGTGTCACACTTCATGTAGCCAGGGGTACACGTTAAAAATCAGAAACCAAACCTCCTCCGCCATTTCTCGCCACCCGCCGCCATCGTACCCTATCAACCAACGCTCAAGGTTCACTACGCTTTAATCGTAATATTTCCTGTCAAAAAAATAGAAAAAAATTGACTAAGAGTCACGAAATAACCTCTGCTGAGGTTTTACTCTGATGTTGTGTGTTACATCGTAGTTGTTGTTCGAGCATGGAGAAGGACGAGTTGCTCAAGGAGCTGTCGCTCCAGGAGAAACTCGCTTATTTTTTCTGTTCATATGTGCACGAGGAGGCTGTGGACCCGGAAGTAGACGGTGATGCCGTGCGACGCTGGGAAAAGATCATGGTGTCGCGTCGAAAGTCCCGCGAGCGCGTGTGCATCCTGGTGAACCAGATGGAGAACACGTCGGCAGCCAACGTGCGCACGTTGGATAAGAGCTACCGTGCTAGACGCGAGCTACTTCTGCTGTCTGAGGGCACGATTCGCACTGCGGCTAGCAGTGGTGTGTCATCGTCTGGTCGCGGGGGTGTCCAAGCCCAAGTGGAGATTGCTAAAGCGAACAACGAGCTGCTGCAGGAGTGCGGCGCTCTCACAGTATTCACCGAGCGTCTTCAACGCTCGATACATGCGTTCCGAGGCCTAAATTTTCAGCATTTGGACCTGGATCAGGTGGACGTGCTCATCAACGACCTTCAGCAGGACATGGTGCTCGTGTATCTTCTGATTATCTTCAACGCGCACAAGAAGAACGCCGTGTTCGACCGACAGCTCATGATGATCGGCATCATGGGCCCGTCATACTCGCTGGTGTCTATCCTGGACTGCCTCAGCCAGCTCAATGTGCTTCCTGGATTCCCCATCAAGAGATTGCTACTGCTCTTTTACGAGTGGTTCTCTGCTGTATTGGGCGGATTCGACGAACTTAATGCACTGAAACGCCTGCGTCGTGAGCAGAGTGACATCGACCCTTCCATTCTTAAGGACGATGCTGAGGGCGTGCTGCACTGCAAGACGTTCAAGCCGTACAACGACACGATTCAACTTGATCCACAGGACCCGTACTACCTTCAAAAGAAAAAGTTCGCGAAGAAACGCGAGGGGATCCACAATAGATATCTGCACAGGGCTAACTACGAGCTGAAGTCACAGCAGTCTAGTGATGCTGATCTTGCAATAAAGCCGCTCGACACACTCGATGACGAATGGGAAGTGCGTGTAGAGACGCTGTATCAGCTGTTCCTGCCCTGTATGCGCGACTACACTACGTTCCTGGGAAACCTCGTGACTCTGTCTTGTGGTAGCGCGCTCAATGCGCGTGATAAGAAGACGTTTTACTCGCGACGACCCTCAGGTGCTGAGCAATACGGTATGACCGACTTTTCTGCTCCTGGCGGCGAGACCAGCAACGATAATCAATTCTGGAAGTGGATTCTTCGCGAGAAGGCAATTGTCCTTGACGTGTCAAACTTGATCATCCTGCTGATTTACAAACACTTCCGCGCAAGTCATGCGTGCAAGGCCGAGTACTTTATGCAGTTTTTCTTGGAGGCCAACGTGCTGGCAACGATGACAAAGTTCATGAATAAGGATATTGGTACGTACCTTCAGGTATCTCGTCAAGAGTCCGATGAAGCAAAGACTGGGTTCTATGGGCTTGAAAAGGAGTTGGAAAAGCGCACCATCCGCTTTGAGGAAGACATGAACGAGTATTCTATTCAGTCTACAAGGACGATCACGAGCATTTTGCGAATTTTGCAGAAGCTGACCAAGAGGAAACCCAACATCATCAAAAATGCTCTTTGCCGAGGGCAAACAATCGTCTGGCTAAAGGTATGTCGGACGTTGGGAGTTAATTCTTCTTTCTTGTGCTTGTTTTCATACTGACTGGTTTTACGCGCTGTCTTTTTCGTGGGCACAGCGCGTGGTAGCTTTGCAGATCCCGTTGCCGCGACTATATGCTCTTAAACTCGTGAAGTCTCAAGCAAAGTATTTAGGCCACCAGGTTTGCTGTGTTAATTTTTTTGGAGCGCTTATGTAAGATGGCATTTGTTCATTAACTTGTGTTTTTTTTGTATGCTGCACACAGTGGGTGAAGAAGTACACGTGTTTCAGCATGCTCACCGAGATCTATCTTCACGTGCGACCAGAGCTCGATGATGACTGGCTGCACTATGAGGACGACGATCTGAATAAACCTCCGACCCAGGACTCGGTCGAGCGGCTTATTTTTGGAGAGATGCAAGCGTATCATCACAAGCACTACTTCGATTCTCCATTTGGAGGTGTCAAACCGCTTCCTGCTGGGGCTTCGATGATTTGTGAGGATCGTAAGGAGCTAGACTCGGACTTGTTCATCTCCGATGGCGGACGCTTGGCGAAGATGTACAGTGCAATTAAGCTGGATCCTGTCAACTTTTGCAAGCAATACGAGAAGTGGCTTGACGCAGAGAACCTCAAGCATGATTCTACGGCCGATACCGCACCGCTTCCACTTTTATTCGAGTGAAGAATGATCATAGTAGGTGCTGATTGTTTAATGAATTCTTCTTGTCTTCCACGCAAACATGGATTCCCATTTATTTTCTGTTTTTCTTCTTGTACTAAACAAATACAACTACTACTAGTAGTAGTATCAAAGTCTTGAGAAGGATGGTAACGCAAGTACCTGTACTATCAAGAGATGAAGCGCACTAGGCAGAGCGCTGTGTAGAGAAGATCTGGTAGACGAGCATCATAGTTGAGTACTTTGCACGTCGGAAGCTGTCGAACTGGTAGTGGTGCTCTTCACAATTCTTTAGCATATTGGGGCGGCAGTCAAGGAACGGGCACGACATCTCCAGTTCCTCCGTCTTGCTATTGCTGCAGGCTTCAGCGAAGTTGGCCGGAGCAACTTTAGTAAGCACCGCCTTCTGTCCAGAAGCAGGAGCGATTGCCTCCGCTACTGCACCCTGGCACTTGCTGCAGTAGTATGCGTCTACATTGATCGCTCGCCAGTAAGCAGCGTTGACTATCAGCTGCTTACAGGCGGCGCACGTTGGTTGCAAGGCAATGACAAAGAGTGACTCGCATGCCGACTTCACCGATTCACTGACTTTCTTGCGGAACTTTGCACTGCTCACGCCTGCAGTGTTTGCTTCCTTTCTTCCCCTCTTTGGAGGTGAGGCAGCAACCCGCTCGGCTTCGCTGGGCCAGTAGTCGCCGTCAAAGTATGGGGGGAGCTGCGTATCAAGAGTTTCTTCCAGGAGCTCGAATCCGTGTTTGTACAGGTCGTCGCAAGCAAACACGACTCCCAGCTCCTTCGCCTTTTTGGCCATAATCAGGTACCACTGCAGAAGGCGCTCTTTGCCTGGGTTTTTCTGAAAAGAAGGATGGCACCAATAAATGAAATCACCGCCACGCGTGGTAGGGCATGCCCAAATATGTGCATACTCGTATCCCTTGGCTTTGCAAGAAGCCAGGTACGAGATGAGGATCTGGTGATACAAGCTCGTACGTACATGACGCGGACGCATGTACACCAGACTATCAAGGTACGCAATGTACGTCCGGTTGCGGTTGACAGGCACCTGGCAGTACTTATCATACTCCTGAACATACCTGAATGCACCAAGCAACGAAATGAGCTTCCATCACTAGAAATTCAACGAATACATGAAAATGAATCCACTTACATAGAAAAGATGCAGACTTCGACACCGTTAATCATCTGAAAGACGAAGATGACCTTCGAGGTGTAATCGATGGTTTGTGGGAACTAATTAAGTAAGATCAAAAGGTTAGTTCGTGAACACTTCAGCTAAAAGACAGCCTGAGCTTACCTCTTGCGATGCAGACCGAAAGTTCTCGCGCACAACGGAGCTCACGTGACACGAGCTTTTGATCGAGGACACTACTTTCACAACAATGGATTGTGCTGCTTCGTGTTCGCCGAGATTTTCCAAATGCTGCTGCACCCACTTCTGCATAAACCGCGATACACCACACGACTGTAGATTTTGGCTTGTCACGAAACTAGACGCAGTGCTCGCGTCCACGGCATCTAAATCTACTCGTGTCAAATAGTCAAACACCTTTTCTTCGATCTGCTCATCAAACCCAAGCGCTCGTGTAAAATCTTTAGTGAACGGTCTGCGCTTGAGCGCGGGACTGTGAGACCCCAACAAGTCTTTACCAACTTTCACAGGGAAATCCTCGACGGATGTTTCCATCGGAGACATACCCAGCTCGTTGTTCTTTTCCTCTGCATCAAGCTCCTCAAGACGACAGAGCGGACACGTGTACATCACTTCTTCCTCTTCATCAGCGTTCTCGCAGGCATTGAACAGCGCACAGATCTGATGCACCCAGCCGCTACATTGGTCACACTGCACCCAAGGCTCCGTCAGCTCATCCATAAATTTGGCCTTCAGCAGAGCAAACTTCGACAATGTATTGTCTGTCGATGGAGTGGGGTGTTCATGGTCTGTAATCGTAGAAGGTAATACCTTTATAGTTAGTTCCTTGGGAAGTGAGGTGAAGCACTTGGAGCACCAGTGGTACTGTCCATCGGGGGTCTTGTAGTACACTGCATGGCGTTTAATGCGCTGGCGGCACGCCCCTGAGCACATAACGAACGGCGGCTCGAAATTGATGCACTTCTCATTGCACATCCCACATACGTTATCGAGGCAGAATGGGCACGAGTGTTCATCACGACGCTTGGTCATCGCTTCAGCTTTGGCCTTATACTTTGCGTAGTCTGCCTCAAATTCCTTGAGCAACATTGCCGCCGACTCGTGTACAATGTGTCCCGGTGGGTTAAACAGGCAGGCGTTGTTAAACACGAGGCGGATCGCATCTGCACATTCGTCAGCCGTGGCATATTCGAGATTCAAGCATTTGTTTTTGACGATAGCCAAGTCCATGGGATGCTTGACAACTTCGAAGTAGTGCGGAATGTTCCACACCTCTGGGTCTACCCGCACATTGAAAAAGCCGTGGTTCCCCTTGTGGAACATGAGCTTGGACACGATAGCCAGCAGCGGCCGCAGAAACAGCTCACGCCGTACGTCTCGAAGGTGCTGCCGGATTTGCTCGGCTGATGCGGAGTTCAGAGGTGACAAGGCAGCACTGCGACTGCCGCTACGAACAGCAAGGCGCCGCTGTCTGCGGATAACAACAGCTTCAGCGTTTCCATCTTCCGTTTCCTGGACACAGAGCTCGCGCTCTTTCACTTCAAGCTTCAGCTTTTTGTCGCTTAGTACGAACGTAGGCGTGGCGCCCAGCGCGCGCTTCACACCATGCGGAGTCATCGTGGCGTTCGCGGGCGCAGGAGTAGCCAGGCTCCCGCCACTCGGCTCCAGTGTGGGCGCGAGCTGCTCGGAAGCCTGAAGCTCAAAGGCAGCCGGAGATTTCCCGCCCTCACACGACAAAGCTCGTGTGTCGTTTAAACCCATTGGGGCGGGGGCCATGCCAGAATGTAGGTTTTGTCTTTGTATTTGTAAGTCTCTGCAGTTTTGGGCCACTTGCTCGGGTGAGATGGCATCCAAATATGAGGCCAGCGGGCGACTCACCGCCATACAGACTGCAGGTCAAAAGTAGGAGAGAGGCGAAACGGATTCTTCTGGAAGAAAATGGATCGGTGCTACTATTGGCTAAAACGCTCGCGCAAACGGACGGCAAAAATGTGTGTTCGGTCGGTCGGTCGGTCGGGAATATTTTTGGTACTGTACTGTGAACGACCAATTTTGCAACGCGTTACATAGGGGAAAAACTATGGAGCTCGAGGTTTCGGAGATCGAGGTTGCAAGAGAGGATCCATGAAACCTCAAATGAGTTATTGTTAGTACGTTACACTTAAAATATTAACATAAAAACTTTATTCATTATTATTTGTACTCGAAGAGGAAAGCAATAATTTCTAATCTAAAAACAACCTATCATCCTGTAGTCCTGTGCATCTATTCTTATCGGGTCGCCTTGATTCCACGGAGGCAAACACTCACTTTAAAAGATGCAGTCTGCGCAAACTGACTCGACCATCACGTTTGAGATCCCTGTACTGTCTGAACAAGAGTTTGATTCTTTTGATGACGCTGAGCTCGCTCTTCACACGTGGAACAAACAGCATGGACTTGAGGTGACTCGGGCGCACAACAAGAAGAACAAGCTCAAGGTGATACGCCAACGAGACTACCAGTGCGACCGCAACGGTAAAACACAAAATAATCGAGGTCTCAGAGAAAATGAGCGAGTTCGGACTGCGCGTGGAACCAGTAAAACGGGCTGCTCTATGAAGATCCGTCTAGAAGCTGTCGACCCCAACAATTGTGCGGGAAAATGGAAAATAATTCACTTGAACGGTTCAAAATTGCACAACCATCCAGCATCTCGTGATCCAAGCGTCCACCCAGGGCACCGCCGTCGTGATTTAGAGCGACACATTACTGGTCAAATTTCGAGCTTGGATTTGGTTGCTTCTCAATCGGCTGTCGGGGTTTCTCCGGAGGTCGTTATGGCAACTTTGCTACATGCTGATCCCGCTTCCTCTGTGACGTCAAAGGACATTGCTAACAGATAAAATTTCGACCGACGTGAGGAATTATCAAACGACACACCGACTGAAGTTCTTTTGAAGAAGCTAGAAGGGAATAATTTTTTCTATAAGTACGAGATCAACCCGGACACTTCTCGGCTGCAGTACCTCTTCTGGTCACATCCCGATATTCGCCAGTTTCACAAGTTGTTTTCTAACGTGTTAATTATGGATTGCACATACAAAACCAATCGATACGACCTTCCTTTACTGAACATCATCGCCATGACGAATATGAACACAGTGCTACCTATTGCACAGTGCTGGCTTCCCGGTGAGACCGAAGCAGATTTTACTTGGGCTCTCACACAACTCTCCGAGTTAATGACATCCAATGGTGCTACGAGTCCTTCCGTAATTCTAACTGATCGCGCTCTTGCCTGTATGAATGCTATCGACTTTAAGTTTCGAAACGTACCTGCGCATATCTGCCGAATCGAAACGTGTTGGCCAAGACCAGAACGGTTTTCGGTCAAGTCGAAGTCGTAAACCCAGCACCTGGTCAGGACAAATTTCAAAACAGTGTAGCCACAGATCAATTTATGGAATTGTTTCACAACACGGTTGATTCGACTGATGAACCGACATTTGAAGAAAATCGGAAATTGATTAGAGCGATGAGCTCGGAATTTGCGGATTACTTGGAATTACACTGGTGGAAATACAAGGAGAAGCTGGTTGCATGCTGGACGTCCCAATACTTGCACTTTGGATACCGAGACACATCGGCGGTAGAAGGTACCCACGCCAAATGCAAAGCTTGGCTTGAGACGTCTCGAGGAGACTTGTACAAGGTGTTCGCAAAAATGCTCCCCTGGTGAAAAACGTGCATACGTAACGTGAGCCTCGCTACTGAAAGGGACTTCTCTAAAATACCTCACGCACTACAAGATGATCGCTACTCTGCGGTGGTACTGCTTGTAAGCAGATTGCGCTCCTTGAAACAGAGGCTCTTTGGAAGGAAGCCTTGCGAATAGTCAGGAGGGGACTACACACAGAGCCATGTTCAGGAACCTTCAAACGTACGAGAGGCAGACCTTGTGTCCATGACTTGATTGTTCTGATCAAGTCTGAACGTCAACAAAAATTACTCTTGGAGCAATTTCATTGGCACTGGTTGACGTGGAGAGGCCGTGATCAAGAGCGAGAAAGGAGAGTTCTAGAGCCTGCACCAGCACGATGAAGCAGGCCTAAACGCCGCAAGACGTCAAGCCACAAGAAGAACCACGGAGACTCTGGTACAGCTCGAGAACCCACACTGAGTGAGCGAATCGACCAAAATCATCCTGCTTCACCCCCGTCGCTCCTAGCAAACGTCACTTTCCAACCGATACTTCCGGCACTTTCGACAGTACTTGCTAGTCAAACACAGAGTGCTGAGGTCGATCCACCTATTTGGAGGATTATCTACCACCACGAACCTGGGGTTTTGCTGGAAACAGACCGTACTAGATGAACTCCTCCGCAACGATGCCACAAAAACTCCATTTAATAACGCTCATTCATTTTTTAATTAAAAAAAACGGTTATGTTTTATGAATTCAGTTGTATGAAATTCTTGGTAAGATGTTATTTCGAAAATTAAGAGCAATATTTGTGCTCTTAGAAGTGTTGCGGTGTCATTAAGATCATATACTGTAAATGTAAGAGATACTTGTGAGAAAAATAAGACTGAAAAGTGTGCACCGATTTATAATTACAACTTAGACCAAATTTGATTTTATTTTATCAAAATCAAATTTATTCATTTTTTAATGATCTTCTCTTTTGACCTTTTGTTTTATGCATCCTACCTATCTTTTGTGTTCTTATTAGCGATTTAAAGTTTCTAAGCGGGCCATAAGCTGTTTGATCAAAGTGTCGGTGGTAGAAAGCCCTGTGTTGTGTTTTATCCGACGAAGCCGCTCTTGCAGATTGACTGTGACGATCTCCGAACTGTTGGGTATTTTGGTTAAGAGGTTGTCGAGGATCGCGCTTACTGACCCTCCATCAAGGTAGGTGTCAATTCCTCTCCGTGAGTGCCATCCGCGGAGCGCTTCTTCTTCTGTGTCTTCTCCACCCGCCGCTTTAGCTGATAATGTTTTCTGTCTCTTCGAAACACGTAGAATTGAATCACAGGGGTTGTAGCTGCGTGGCTCCCGAAGTCGCTTATTAGCCATGGCTAAAATGGATATTGAATGCAGGTCAGCGACGATGAGTGATGGAATGAGCATGTTCCTGTTACTATTACTTTCTGTATTGACTTAAAAACTCTATCAAAGGCTAAATTTTATAAAATTATATTTGTTTTGCTTTAAAGAAAATCTGGGAAGTTTTATTTTTTATTAGGCTGCTCGGCTTAGCGGTTTAAAAGCTCGAGGCGAGTGGTAAGCTGCGTGCTCAAAGTGTCGGAGGTAGAAAGCCCTGCGTTTTGCTTAAGTAGACAGAGACGCTCGGCTAGATTTAGCGATACAATCTCAGAGGTGCCCGGAATTTCGCTCAAGAGAACGTCGAGGACCTTGCTCGTCGGCATTCGTGCAAGCGAGATGTTCCACTTGCGCCGGTTGTAGTAGGCCTTGTTTTGAACTTTACGCCTCGCCTTCTTCTCTGCAACACGCTTCTTCACCGACCGCTTATCACATTTGTTTTTCTTCTTTAGGTGTCGCTTCATAGAATAAGAGCTTGCGAATGTCTTCTTGCATTTGGGGCAGCGCTTGTCTGCAGCCTTCTTCGGTTTGCCACCCATGGCCGAATGAGAACTGAAAAACAAGAACCGATTACACTTGATTGATTGAACCAGATATAATACTAAATACTAGAAGTTTTTATTTTCATTAAATCGACGATTGATAGAATGAGATACATAAATCAGCTAATAAAAATGAATGAGTGCAGAAATTTCAAATTTCAAAAACAGATGCACTCATTTCCTCTTTGAGGCAAACATGTGAACCTCGAGCTCCGAAACCTCGAGCTCCATAGTTTTCCCCTATATCATCAGCCAATGGGTTGCCTTTGACGACCCTGGTACCATGTACCAGGTATCTTAAATGTAGCCAGGGGTACACTTGGGGCTATGTAACGGGAAAAAAACTATAGGTAGCACTGTGTTCATATTCGTCATGGCGATGATGTTCAGTAAAGGAAGGTCGTATCGATTGGTTTTGTATGTGCAATCCACAATTAACACGTTAGAAAACAACTTGTGAAACTGGCGAATATCGGGATGTGACCAGAAGAGGTACTGCAGCCGAGAAGTGTCCGGGTTGATCTCGTACTTATAGAAAAAATTATTCCCTTCTAGCTTCTTCAAAAGAACTTCAGTCGGTGTGTCGTTTGATAATTCCTCACGTCGGTCGAAATTTTATCTGTTAGCAATGTCCTTTGACGTCACAGAGGAAGCGGGATCAGCATGTAGCAAAGTTGCCATAACGACCTCCGGAGAAACCCCGACAGCCGATTGAGAAGCAACCAAATCCAAGCTCGAAATTTGACCAGTAATGTGTCGCTCTAAATCACGACGGCGGTGCCCTGGGTGGACGCTTGGATCACGAGATGCTGGATGGTTGTGCAATTTTGAGCCGTTCAAGTGAATTATTTTCCATTTTCCCGCACAATTGTTGGGGTCGACAGCTTCTAGACGGATCTTCATAGAGCAGCCCGTTTTACTGGTTCCACGCGCAGTCCGAACTCGCTCATTTTCTCTGAGACCTCGATTATTTTGTGTTTTACCGTTGCGGTCGCACTGGTAGTCTCGTTGGCGTATCACCTTGAGCTTGTTCTTCTTGTTGTGCGCCCGAGTCACCTCAAGTCCATGCTGTTTGTTCCACGTGTGAAGAGCGAGCTCAGCGTCATCAAAAGAATCAAACTCTTGTTCAGACAGTACAGGGATCTCAAACGTGATGGTCGAGTCAGTTTGCGCAGACTGCATCTTTTAAAGTGAGTGTTTGCCTCCGTGGAATCAAGGTGACCCGATAAGAATAGATGCACAGGACTACAGGATGATAGGTTGTTTTTAGATTAGAAATTATTGCTTTCCTCTTCGAGTACAAATAATAATAAATAAAGTTTTTATGTTAATGTAACGTACTAACAATAACTCATTTGAGGTTTCATGGATCCTCTCTTGCAACCTCCAGCTCCGAAACCTCGAGCTCCATAGTTTTTCCCTGATATAGTTTTTCTTAAGGTGACTTATAGCTTCTTTATTTAACTCAAGGTTAGCCTACCTATAAATAAATTCATCTTACAGCTTACCTTAAACTGTGTAGCGGGGTACGTAGCCTTAAGTGTACCCCTGGCTACATGAAGTGCGACACGTCATACTTCGGGATTATTTGGTACAAAGTACCAAGGTCGTCCAAAGCCAACCATTGGCTGATGACATTGCTTTTCTAGAGGTGACTTATAGTTTGTATTAAACCCAAGCTTTATCTACCTATAAATAAACTCATTTACATTCTAGCTTAATTAGGTCACTTCTATCCCTTTTCGATAAAAGGGGACCTGTGAGCTGCCGTTCACTGAGAGTTTGTATACTCTCGGAAGATAGCTTCCTCTAGCGCAAGGTGCTGTGTGACCCCGTCACACTTGGTAGCACTCGTAGTCAATCCACGCCACCGCGGGTAGACTACCTGAACCTCTCCGAAGTTCGTTGCCATGGATAGAAACGACTTCTCCTATATGAACGACTCACAGCTCGAGTTGGTTCGGAAGATGGCAGGCATCTTCGGATTGGAGGCCCTGCAGAGCCTGGTGGTGTCAACACTGGCCGAGTAGCTCAAGCGCGTCAATGCGTTTGACGCCTACGAGCAGGGGGGCTCATCACGCATGTGCGGGAGAACCTGCAGGCTCCGGCGGCGGAAGCGAATCTGCCTCACCCGAAGCCTATACGGCTGGAGGTGAAGCCGTATGAAGGGAAGGAAGGTAAGAACCTTCACCTCTGGGCTCGAGGGTAGAGCTCACGATAGACGCGGCTCTGATCTCGACCGAGCAACTCCGCGTTGTTTTGCGCTCTCCAACCTTAACGTCGTGCTAAGAGTTGGGCGTACACGCGGGAGATGACATCGCCTGGATGTTTCACATCCTGGGTCAGCTGTGCGAACAGCTTCGAGCCGCGCTCCTCCCGGCGAGCAACAAGTACCGACAGCGCTCGCGCTTCCTCTCATGTAAGTATGAATGGCGTTAGCAGCACGAGTACGTCCAAAAGATGCGGGAGCTCACGGCGTCTCCAGCGGGCAGCCCACTCAACGAGCACATCAAGGTGACAGTGCTCATGGATGGCCTTCGAGTGGGCACGGCGCGCACTCAGCTGTCTTGGGTGCAGTCAAGCACCCTCGAAGAGGCGATTCAAGTGGACCTTCAAGAAGAATATAGCCATCGCCAGGCGCGTGCCTCAGCGTGACCAGGGAATTTGGTCTAAAATTCCGGCCGGGCAACCCCTCCAGATCAGTTCCCATGGTGCCCGGGTCCGCCGAACAGCGCGACATTCGCTGCTTCGGCTGCAGGAAGCTGATCCACTTCCAGCGTGACAGCCCCGGGGGGGGGACACCGCAGGTGGCCTTTCCCCAAGCCTGTTCTAAAGGGTCGCTGGCAAAAGCCAGGATCTCGGGGTCAGGGGAATGCCGGAGACCAGTAGGGGTGGGGCATCCTACTATGGAAGAACTGAGTCTTCGTGGGAGGTACGCGGGTGGCGCGTACCACGGGGGCTTAGCTAAGTCTTCGAGAGAGGTACGGGATGGATCGAGCCACACTTAGCCCCTGAGAGTCTTCGCACTCTCAAATCGGCGAAGGGCAGCGGGGCCTGCTTGTAGTCCACGGATGTGCACGGGGATACGATCACCCCTTTAGAATCGTGATCGATTCTGGGACGTCGAAGAGATTCGCACGTCGCCAAACGGTTGTTCGTAATAGCAACAAGTTGTCCGATGCTTTGAGTGAAAGCAAAGGCAACGGGACGGTGTCAGTGCGACTGACCGACGGTAAGGTCGTCACTGTCCCCAGCATCCAAATGGATCTGGCCGTCAAGATTGAAGATTTCGAGAGCCCAAACCAGTTTACTGTTCTCGACATTGATCCCTACGATTTGCTCATGAGCATACCCTGGCTCGAGAAGCACGAGCCTTGGGTCGACTGGCTAGGCAAGGCAATCGGTGCCAGCCGCCCTGCGATTTTTGATAGAGCATTGGTGAGTCATGTTCCCACATCTGTCAGGACCCGAGGGCCCCGCAAGGGCTGCCCGGGTACCAAAGCATCCGGCAGATTCTTGGGAGTCGTCGACGTATATGACGACTCCGAGGAAGCTTCGATGGTGGCGGCGCTAGGAGACGCTGACGAAGTGGGTACTTTAGGTCCACAAATTGGTAACATTGTTCCGCAGACAGCTGCAGCTGCCACGAACGCTGATAATAGCGTGTTCAAGGTGGGTAACAGAACTCCACACACGGTCGCCCATATCCTAACTGAAGAGGAAGACGTGGTGTGCGCTTCCTGTGTGAGTAACATAGTACCGCACGAGGCCTCGAGTGCCTCGAATGTCGCGACATCACGACATCGCCAGACATGGGTAGCGAAGTTCCACGTCAAGTCGGATCAGAAATCGACGTCGCTTAAAGCGACTCGGACTCCCGGGCCCGGGCTCCTCCGACACGGCCGGCGGAAGAGTGTTGTCTTATCTTCGATGGCGAGACCGGTCTACCCGTCAACGGCATCTGGTGTCTACTTAAAGCTGTTACTGAAGGTTGCAGAGATACTGAACCTCGAGGAAATGACGGCCGAGTCTTTCCTGGCCAACGTCAAGGCAATGGATATTGCCGAGATGGTGCTCATAAGACGAGAGGCCACTCGGGAAGAGTCGAACTCCTCCTCTGTCTTGGACGAGAACGTCTTAGAAGAGTTGCGCAAGCAGCTTCAGACGCGCTTGGGTTATCAGATCCTTAAGAGCCCAAAGGATCCGGTGTATCCTTTAGTGACGGAGTATGCGGACGTGGTGAACAAACACCCACCGACCCAACTCCCACCGGATTGAGACGTACGGCGGGAGATCGACCGCGTGTCTGGCACAAAGTACTGTGTCACAAGACTATGGCCTCTTCCACGCGAAAAGTGCGAGACCACTGATGCTTTCTTCGCTGCGAAAGCGAAGGCAGGCATGGTGTGGGGTCAAAGTCCCCGCACCCGACGCCGACTTTCTGCGTTCGGACGCTGAACGGGAAGTGGCGTCTGGTTCACGCTTATAACAAGCTGTTCAACGCGACGGTACGGCCCAGACACCAATCCTTCGAAAGGATGTGTTGCTAAACAACATGGCCGGATGCGTACTGTTCAGTGCGCTGGATTTGGTAAACGGATACAATCAGATCCTGATGCGTGAGAGCCACATCTCGCTCATCGCGGTGAGCACTCCAAGCGGTATGCTTTGGGAGTGGCTCGTCATGCCGCAGGGCTTGTCTAACGACACGACGACATTCAACCACCTGGTGACGCAACTGTTAAGGCCATTGCGTGCCTTCGTACAAACGTACTTTGACGACATCTTCGTCACCAGCCGTGCCGAGGGGGTCAAGGCGGCCATGGTGGTGCATTTGGGATACCTCCATCGAGTGTTGGACGTGATGCGAGCGAACAAGCTCTACGCCAACATCGGCGAGTGCGTCTTCGCGTCACCAGAGATCAAAATTCTCGGTTGCTTCGTAAGCAACGTGGGCGTTCGGGATGACCCAAACAAGGTCCAGGCCATTGCAACATGGCCGACGCCCCGATCCCAAAAGGATCTTCGAAAATTATTGGGCTTAGCCAACTACCTTCACAGGAACAGCGCAGGGTACGCGGGCCTCGCTAAGCCCTTGTCGGGCCTTCTTCAGAAGGACACCAACTGGCGCTGTGAGCAAGTGCAGCAGGATGCTATTGACAGCATCAAGGCCAGTCTCGAAGAGGCTGTCCTGGCCCTGCCGGACGAGAGTAAGCCGTTCAGCGTGTCTGCGACGCCTCCGACTATGCAATCGATTGTGCATGCTGCAGGCCGATGCGGCTGGACACGAACGAGTCATCCTGTTCCAGTCCAGGCAGCTCAAAGCCGCCGAACGGAACTACCCTGTCCACGAAAAGGAGCTCCTGGCAATGAAGTATGACCTTGTTAAGCTTCGGGTTCCTCTTCTGGGCTCAAGGCCCTTTGTGATCTTCACAGACCACGCGTCCTTGAGGACGGCGACGAATTCGCCTCACCCCTCCCAACGGATGGCGAGGTGGCTGTCCTTCTTTGCGGAGTACAATTTTCGCGCTGAGTACAAGTCAAGCAATATCAACGTGCTTGCGGACGCCCTCTCTCGGCGTCCAGACTACGAGTTGGCCGACATCACACGGGTGACAACGGATCTATTTGACCGGATACGCGTGGCGTATTGGGACGATGAAAATGACGCACCTATCGTCAAGTTCCTAGCAGCAGGAACGAACGCAAAGTCCGCCTGGCTTTCGTCGCGACAGCGCTCCCGGCCCCACCGATATGAGTTGAAGGATGGCCTCCTAAATTACCGCGTGGAGCCTAGTCACGAGTGGTCGTACCCAACGACGAGGTTCGGAAGCTCGACATCCTCGCAGAGGCACACGAAGCACTCTTCAGCGGCCATTTGGGTCGCCAGGTACAGGAAGACATGCGAAACATGTCAGCGGGTTAAGCCCGCAGGGCCCGCTTCTGCTCGGTTACAGAGCCTGCCCATACTGGCTGACTGTTAGAAGTCGATGAGTCTAAACTTCATCTTTGGGCTTCCCACCGACGGACACGACAACACCAGGATTTTGGTGCTCGTGTGTCGGCTGAGCAAGATGAGACATCTCGCTTCAGTACCCGTCACCGTCACAGGCGAACAGACCGCGAGGTTGTTCGTCGATGGTGTGTTCCGGTCTCCCGGTGACGATTGTCTCGGATCGAGACCCGCGGTTCACGGCCGCGTTCTGGAGGACGCCATTCCCTTTACTCCGAACTCGTCTGCAGATGTCCAATGCGGACCTTCTGCAGACGGACGGCCAAACGGAGCGCGTCAATCGTGTGCTCGAGGACACTCTGCGCAGTGTGTGCGCGGGGGGCCCACGTACGTGGTCGACGCAGCTTCCAGTTGTTGAGTATGCGCTCAACAACACGATGCACGCGTCCACGGAGTTCACGCCGCTCTACTTGAATGGTTTTCGTCACCCCCAGATTACCTCTCACGCTTCGAGGAGACGCTGCATCCTCTATTCTAATAAGGGGAGAGGTTCGAAAAGCTCTTTCCTCCCAGGTCTCAGATGTGAGACTGGTTTCGCTGCGGAAACATGTGGAGCTCTTTGTGGACACCAAACTGAGTTTGATCAGCAGGGTCCGAGATGCCATGGCAGCGGCCCAGGACAGACTGTAGAAGTACTCCGACAAACGTGGAAGAAGAAGCTTAGCTGTGTTTAAAGTGGGTGAATGAGTGTTATTAGACACAAGAAACCTACCACTAGACACTATCAGCTCTGTCGACAACAACAACTTCATTGAATTGTTCGCGTTCTGATCAGACATGGTGCGTCGTACACCATCATTCTGCCTAAGCTAATGACGACGCATCCGACGTTCTACGTTCGACGTCTTAAGCGGTACCATGATCCGCAGGGGACAGCTGACTCACAGACCCACCTTGGTCCAGCTCCATGAAGGAGGTTGTAACGGGGATACACGCAAGTGGCTACACATAGCCACTTGGTTACGAAAGAGGTTTTCCACATCGGTGTGAGATACACCAATGGCTACATTTGGCCGACTGTTGGTCTGCATACATTCAAGGCATTCATTGGTTGAAAGTCAATATCTTCAACCAATGAGAATAATAGGATTCTGTCAACCATTCGTTGATAAATACCTTTCATTTAGAATATTAGATTAGGAGGACAGCCCATACAAACAAATAAACAGTTCTCATTTTACCGGAAATTGGCTTTGCTTTCCTATTTAAGTAGATCTATACTTTCGGACGAAAGTATAGTTAATATACGAGAAACGCAGCTTACGCTTCCTAATACACGTGTGACGGGGTTACATGGTGTGGAACACACAGGGGTACGGAGTGGACATGGGATCGGCCCTGCTTCAGTCTGAGCATCAGCGCGTGGCGCTGGCTATCTCCACGCTTGGAGGTCGCGCTCGCGAATGGGCACTAACGTGCGGCACGTCTGTTGACGCTGCATTTCCCACTTAGGATCAGCTGAAGCAACAGATTTCGCGCGTGTTCGCGCCGCCTAATCAGGCGTACCGTATCCGGTCGAAGTTCCTTGCTACCCGGCAGGCTAAAAAGAAGTTATTGGACTATGTCCAAGCGCTGAGAGCTCTTATCGCCGGAATGGCGGAGGACCCTCTTCCGGAACTGGTCAGCGTGACCGTGTTCATGGAGGGACTTCGTGTGAGCGCAGCTCGAACGGAAGTATTCCGTGTACACTCTAACGCTTTCGAAGAGGCGGTGGATTTGGCATTGAATGCCAAGCACAACTTTAGGTCGGCTCGACCTGGTTGGAGCGCTGGTAGCGCGAGCTCTTCGAGAAATCTGGAGCCGATTGACCTCAGCTATGCTGAAGAAGAAGAAGCGGAGCTTCTTGCTGCGGAGCAGCGCGCCGGCATCCGCCGATGATTTGTGTGCAATAGCACTAAGCACTTCAGGGTCTATTGCCCTCTGCGCAAGAAGCGCGGGGCTCCGGCGAGCCAACCCTCCGGGTCATTTCCGGGCACCGGCAACTCCCAGTATGCGCGGGCGGCCCCCCGCGCATGCTGGAAAAGAACTGAGTTCTGTTGTACCTCAAGGAGGTAGAGGGCAACGTGGCTCAGCCCCGAGAAGAGTGTGTGCAAGTCGGGCTTGCTGGTCGCTCAAGCGAGCGTGAAAGGCTTTGCAAAGCCATGGAGTCTTTATTGACTCGGGAGCCTCGGGCAACTACGCCCGTCGCTCCACCCTAGAAGGGAGTCAGCTGTATGCTGAGGCACCGGAAGTGCCAGCGATAGATACGATCTCTGTCCGTCTTGCGACGGGGACACTGGTAGCTGTGTCGAAGGTCTCTGTCGACCTTGGAGTGAAGTTTAAGAATTTCGATAGCGTGGAACGCTGTTTGGTCTTAGACCTGGATGCGAGATATGACCTTATACTTGGCATGGCATGGCTGGAGCGATATAAGCCATGGATCGACTGGAAGTCGAAAACGCTGGGTGCGTCGCACCCTGCTCCTAGTGGATCTTTGATGAGTCATGAACGCACCTCTACTAGGAAGCAGAAGCGCTTTTGGCGCGAATACGAGGCCGAGGCGGTTGAAGTGCTGGACATTGGTATGTCAGAAATTGTCACCAACGAGGTTGCTGTATGCACGGAGGCCGTACGTGGTGCGGCACGTTATCCGCTTAGCGGTGCAGGTCAGGTCAACGACCAGCTGCTGGGTCCTGGTGAGGGCAAACGCGGAGTGGCGCGTAATCCACTGACTGGTACGGATCTGGTCGATGACCTACCGCTGCGTGGCCCGAGGGCCGCGGTCGACTGCGAGGCGAGACATCGTGTGCGCGGCCCAGGTGATGCAGATTAAGTGACACCTAGTTCTCTGTGTGAAGGTCAAGGAAATCTTGGCTCTCCGCCGAGTGTCTCGCGAGACACTGTCTGCTCCTCGAGGAGTGATGGTGCTGCTTCACTCGATGATGGTGATGGAGATGTCGCCACACCGCCCTCATCCGGCCTGGGCTCGGTCGCGGAGGGAGAGGAGAAGAAGACGCAGGGCGTCTGTGACGTCTTCGACGTCAGACGAGGTGTCCAACGTGACGAGCGGTGAGGCTCCACGTGATTACTGTGAACAGCTGTACACACTCGTCAATGGCGTGACGGGGGAGGTCGAAGGCGACATCAGCCTTGACACTCTGCCCGCTGTAGATGCTTTGCTAGAGCTGGACGGGATGTCCATCGCCGAGTTTGGCGAAGGCAGGCGAGCTAGCCGAGGTGGTCCTGCTGGGACCTGAGGAGTTGTTGAACTTCTCATCCGTCGTGGACGACGCGGTCCTAGAGGACACCAAGAAGCGCTGAGAGCACGAAGTGAATCATCTTTCCTAAAAGATCCTTCGGATCCCTTCTACCCGGTGGTGAAGGAATGTGGAGACGTTGTCTCGAAAGACCCACCGACGGGTCTGCCTCCGGATCGAGGCGTGTGTCATGAGATTGACCTGGTTTCTGGAACCAAATACTGCTTAACAAGGCAATGGCCTTTGTTAAGAGAGCGGTGTGACGTCATTGACGCATTCTTTTGTGCGAAGCACGAGGCAGGGATGGTACGTGAGCGTAAGTCTCCGCACTCGACAGTGTCAGAAAGCCAAACGGCAAGTGGCGCATTGTTCATGCTTTTAGCAAGCAAAATACGGCCACCATCCCGGCGCAAACGCCAATTCCTCGCAAGGATGTTCTGCAGAGCAACATGGTAGGCTGTACGTCGTACAGCGCACTCGACTTGGTCGATGGCTACTACCATTAGCTCATGAGAGCGAGCGACATTCAGCTGACAGCGGTGATCACTCTGAGCGGTACGCTCTGGAGTGGCTGGTCATGCCCCATGGACTGTTAAATGCACCAGCAACGTTCAATCGTCTTGTGACGCAGCTGTTTAGGCCCCACCGGGCGTACGCTCAGACGTACTTTGAAGATTGTTTCGTCCATAGTCGTGCTGAGCACGGAATATCAGACGTGGAGAGCCACATTGGCCACTTGCGAGCGGTGCTCGAGTGCATGTGCACTAATAAGTTGTATGCCAACTTGCACAAGTTGCGTCTTTGGCACGGAGGAGATACCTTTCCTCGGGTGCTTCATTGGGAAGCGTCGCTTACGGGCAGATCCTGCCAAAGTCAAGGCCATCGTGAACTGGCCGGTTCCCAAGAGCCAAAAAGACTTACGCAAGTGGCTAGGCTTAACCAATTACTTGCGCAAGTACAGCGCGAACTACGCGTAGATGGCTCGGCCATTATCAGATCTCCTTAAGAAGGAAGCACCATGGTGCTGGAACGTCGAGCACGACGGAGCCTTTGAGGCTGTGAAGGAGAGCCTTCTCCAGGCTCCGATCCTTGCGCTACCGGACCCGGATAGTCCGTTTAGCGTTGTCTGTGACGCCTCCGATTTTGCAATCGGTTGTGCTTTACTACAAGCAGACGCCGAAGGGCGTGAACGCGTGATCGCGTTTGAGTCTCGCCAGCTCAAAGCTGCAGAGAAGAACTATCCAGTTCATGACAAAGAGCTACTTCCAATGAAGTATGCTCTAGTCAAATTCAGGGTACACCTGCTAGGCTCTAAGCCTTTTGTGATATTTACTGATCATGCGTCGCTGCGCACTGCGACACAGTCGCCTCATCTCTCTCAGAGAATGGCAAGATGGCTTTCCTTTGTTGCCGAGTATAACTTCGAGGTGAAGCACAAGCCGGGGCGGCTTAATGTAGTGGCCGATGCGCTCTCGCGCAGGCCGGACTACGAGTTAGCTCATGTCACGACAGTGACGTCGTCAGTGCCTGACTTGATACGCGGAGCGTATGCACAAGTCGACATGTGCGTTGCGCTGCTACGGGCTCTTGGGAGCGAAGAGTTTAAAGACTCTGACAAGGAATTGTCTGGGCGCTTACGCGCGATGCTGCATCGATACTCGCTCGATGGCGGCCTGCTGTATTACAGCACCGACTCTGAGGATAACCCTCGTGTAGTCGCCCCTCATGATGAGGATCTAAAGTATCGAATCCTCTATGAGGTTCACGATACGCCTGTGGGCGGGCACTTAGTTCGGGAGAGAGCCAATGGCTCGGTGGGTTCGATGTACTGGTGGTCCAAGAGGTATAAGTGGGTTGACACCTATGTACGCACGTGCGAGACGTGTCAACGGACAAAGTCCGCGCCAAGCACGGCAGCGCCATTGACGCGTTTGCCTGTTCCCAAGGGATGTTGGCAGTCCATGAGTATGGACTTTGTGTTTGGCCTTCCCAAGGATAAGGCAGGAAACACGGGTATTGTGATCTTTGTAGACCGATTGAGCAAGATGGCTCATTTAGCGGTGGTGCCGGACAACATTGATGGTGAAGGTACAGCTTTGCTGTTTTAGACCGAGTCTTTCGCCAACATCGCTTGCCTGGGGCAATTGTCTCGGATCGACACCCGCGCTTCATCGCAAAGTCTGGGACGTCCCTCATCGGAGTGCTCGGCGCTGGTTTGGACATGTCCACAGCGAACCATCCGCAGACCGACGGTCAAACCGAACGCGTGAATCGCGTTGTGTAGGATATCCTCCGAAGCGTTTGCGCTGAGGCGCCAAAACGCTAAAGCCAGATGCTCCCACTCGCTAAGTTCGCATTAAATAATGCAGTGCACGCCTCCACAGGCTAGACTTCGTTCTATGTGAACGGCTTGGTAAACCCTCGCGTCCCACTGACGCCGCCACGCAGTGGCTCAGAGCTTGATGGGGGAGGGATAGCCGAGCGGCTAGCTGATGGCAACCCTGGTGCGGCTCGCAAGCAAGACGATGACTTTGTTACCTTGAGACTGAGCGTAATGCGTCAAGTACGCGACGCTATGGCTGAAAGCCAAGACACGTAGAAGGAACATGCCGATACCAAGGGCAGAAGCAATGTTGAGAGGATTGAGGTCGGTGACCAAGTTTTATTAAACGCAAAAAAAAACTACCAGCTCATGCAGTGTCTGCAGTCTTCAAGACGAGGTTGAGACCTCGGTTCATAGGACCGTTCAAGGTCGTGCCCAGGAAAGGCCTAGCGTATACGCTCAACTCGTACCTTTGCCGTGAAAAGGCAATGTCCTAACGAAGAAGATGCGCACGCATCCGGTCTTTTATGCTGGCTTGCTTAAGCCATATCAAGACCCTGCTCAGGTGAGCGCGGAGGCGTTAACGCCAACGGTGGCTGGGCCACGGACATCTACAGGGCATCAGGTGGTAGAGCCACGAGAGGCTGAACGACAGCAGGTGGTGGACCCACAGCAGGCTTATTAACAGCATGTGGCAGAGCCACAGGTAGCGGAGCGAAGAGATCGCGATGCAGGAGCAAGGCAAGCTGAATGTTCAGCCGAGCGACTGTACGCTCAAGGTCCGAGACCTGGTTGTGAGTCAACAGTGGTGGCTCTAACCTATCTACAAGATGGATCATCGCTTCGAGACCGAGCGATGGGCGGTGAACGTGAACGTTCGCGTCGTGGACGCCGGCGTCGTATTACGCAGACGCCGTTCCGGCAAGTGCTGACTCTCCCCGCGAGAACCCAGCTGAGGCAAGGCCTCCTCTAGCTCTGCTCGACGAGCATGGTGAGATCCACTATCACGTGGAACACATTGGGGCGCGGCGTAGACGCCAGGGTCGTACCCAGTACTTTGTGAAGTGGACGGGTTATCCTCACTCACAGAGCACATGGGAGTTTGAGGTTATCCTCCAACAAGATTGCCCTGACGTCGTGGACGCCTACGACCGGGCACATCCTGTGCCGAAGCGCCACCTTGGCGTCCGACAGCGTCGCCAGGCGCTGGGCACCTCCCACTAGAGTGGGGTGCGAACAGCTCAGTAGTTGAGCTCCGGCTCTGACCAGTGGCTGCAGCAGCGAGCTCGTACGTATGAGCGGTGCTTGCAGCGAGAGCAGGAGGTGGAGAGACCTCGTGTGTTATGGACGTGGTCCCGAAGGAAGCAGGTGTTTCGTGTTATGCTAGCAGGGTTCAGGCACAAGCGTCTCGATAGACGCATAGTTGTTTTGAAACAACTTGCTTGATGAGCATGATCCAGATGTGGATGCGCTGTAACAGCGAAAGTGGCATGACATGGACGGGGATCGAACCACTGGCCTTTGGCTTTCCAGGCCGGAGCTCTACCATTGAGCTATAAGGGCGATGCCCGTAAGTTTATCCGCGTACGGACTACTCATGGTATGAGAGGGCTGCGTCGGGGTGGAATCGAACCTCCGACCTGTGGCTTCCAAAGCCAAAGCTCGACCACTGAGCTAAAAGGGTGTTGCCCTTAAGCTTGTCCAAACGTGGGCAGCAGTTCATGGAACGAGAGAGCTGTGCCCTGGTGGGTTCGAGCCACCGACCTGTGTGTAACGGACCAGGTATTTACTCCGCGACTTGCTTAGACTTTAGGGTTGAGGAAGCTCGCAATAGGACGACTGAGTCTTAGGTTTAAGGAAAAATCAACTCTGACTTTACTTTAGGACCAAGGCCACAGCCCTGGCCACTCAAATACACGTCATAGTCCAATTGGCTAATAATGGATCAGGCTACCCATATATCAGCCAATGGCATGGAGGCATTTTAGCACACGCTAGTCGTGTGCTGATGCACCTACTTATGTAAAGAAATCTACATACTAATGTAATGGAGGAGCCCATTACATTACCCCCCCCCTCTTACGCAACATAAGCGCTGATGAAGAACATTGGAGAAGCCTGCTGGAACGGTGGAGACGGCAGCGACGACACTCACGACATCAAGCCACTGGCGTATCAAAAAGAGACACCGCGCTCGGCAGCGAGCGTGCAGAGCGAGAAGCCATCTCAGACAACAGCTTGGAGGCCACCGGCGCTGGCGCTGGTGTCGACACACGTGGGCTTCGAGGAGCCAGGCGAGGTTCTGGTGGAGTGGAGCTTGGACTTTTGGAATTGCTCTGAGGCGCATCGAAATCTCTGCGACGTCGTGTCCGAGCAGGTAACGGAGCATAGTACGCGTGAGCTCGATTCCCACGGAGATCAAACTCCGCGACAAGTGCACGTGCAAGTGTTTTTGCAAAGAAACTCTGGCACGATGATAAATACAGACGCAAAGATTGAGCGCCGACTGGAGACTTCCTTGTGCTTGTGGGTACACTCATCGTGGGACGTCCACGATGTCTTAGCAGACACGAGGATCACGAAGACAGCGCACGAGGTACTTAAGACCGCGAATACGGGGACAGCAACCACTTTACTTAGTTGACTGAGCGACGATGTGCGACTGCACAGCGTACGGAGAAGTATCCTGTAGACCCAGGCGACTGCGACGTCGGAATATAGGTGACCTGCGAGCTGGGGTTTCACTCGTCGTCGTGGAACATCGCGTCACTCACTCACGCTCGCACTCACTCGCTCACTCTCACTCACTCACTCACTCACTCGCTCGCTCACTCACTCACTCACTTGTTCACTCGGCTTACTCACCGAGTTGCTCAGCGGTACAGTGCCGAGCTCTCGTGTAGCTGGTCACCGGCTCGATCCCGGCGAGCGCCTCCGTGTACCCGCGGAGGCTGGTCGCCTTCTCCACCGCGGGTATCAACACCCGGCTCACTCACGCTTCGGAACGTGAGTGTCTTCTCGTACTCGTTCACGATGTCGGGAACGTCTTCCAGCAAGCGACTGCGCGGCTCCGAAGTATCTTCGCCTGGGGAGAGTCCCAGCCAACGCACGCGATAGTGTTGTTCCTTGTCCCGCAGGGCGCGGCCCTGTGAAAACGCTTCAGTGTGACCGTCGCGGGTACCATGACACTGGCGAAGGTCATGGTCGACGATTCGCTCAGCGATCCAACGCTGAGCGCCCCAAGAATCGATCAAAGGAGGAGATTCATCTCACTGGAAAGTTGCCGCGTCACTCGAGGACGAATCAGCGTCCGGGATCTCGGACGGATGGTACTTCTTTAAACGTCCGACGTAGAACGTCGGATGTAGCCGTAGTGTCGAAGGAATGGCCAGAGTGTAAGCGTCACCAACGGCCTTAATAACCGTAAACGGCCCAATAAAGCGCGGCGCGAGTTTGTTCGCGCCGAGGTTGGTAACCGCAGAGTTTCTGATACCTTCAGTCGACAGGAGCACTCGTTCGCCTGTCGTAAACGTGGCCGTGTTCTTGCGGCCAGTCTCATCAGCGTTATCCTTCTGCTTGTCCACTGCATCCTGCAGTGCGTCTCGAACATAGCGGGTGACCGCTTGGCGCTGTTGTACAAAGTCGGAGACGACTGCGGAGTCGATTGGTCGCGCCGCATATTTCGGCGCGTAGTTAGCCGGCGCAAGTAGGCTCGATACGGAACGTGTCACTGCGCTGACCGGCGTGGGAACTGGGGATACACTCGAGATATCATTAGCAACCGGTGTATGTACCGGTTGACCCAGTACCGGTGTTGTCGCCGGAGACATCGGAGCTGGAGTAGACGGCTTGTCGGTAGCTTCTTCCCCACCCAGAGTGGAGACACACGGCGCTGTGGGATGGCCCACGGCGAGGAGAGCTGGGACACGTGGGTGTCGCGCGTTGTTAATGAAGAAGGGCGTCAGCCCAGCCGACGCGTGTACCGCGTTGTTCAGCGCGAACTCGGCCAGAGGCAGAAACGAGCTCCAGCTGGAGAACGACGTCGCGTAGCTTCGAAGGACGTCTTCGAGGACGCGATTTGCGCGCTCCGTCTGGCCGTCCGTTTCCGGATGGGCTGCTGTGGACATCACCAGCTTCGAGCCCAGTAGATCGAAGAGCTTCGACCAGAAGGCCGACGTGAGGCGCGGGTCGCGGTCGGAGACGATAGATTCGGGAAGGCCATGATGACGGAAGACGGCATCAAGGAAGTGCACCGCGGTATCTGCTGCGGTGATCGCATCCGACACCGGAATCATGTTGACCATCTTGCTGAAGCGGTCTACGAACACCAAGACACCTGAGCGTCCTTTAGCATCGGGTGGGAGCCCGAAAATGAAGTCCATCGACACCGAGCGCCAGGCCTCGGTGGCCAACAGTAGAGGACGCAGGGGAACTTGGGAAGACGAGGCAGGTTTTACGCGCTGGCAGATCTCGCAGGTGCGCACCCACTTACGTACCCATTTGTACAGGTGGGGTCAATAAAAGTCGCGTGACACCGCGGCAAACGTCTTCTCGCGACCGAGGGGAGCGCCCAGCGGGGCATCTTGAAACTCATTTATAATCCGTGAGCGCAGATCGGGGTCGTTTGGGACAACGAAACGTGGGGCATCGAAGTTGTTGGTGCTGTACGTCAGCAGCTCGTCCTCGATACGAAATCGGTGGGGTTTTTTTCGTACAGAGCGGGAATGGGCTCCCAGTGTGTCGGCGCTGGGGGAGCGGAGATGCTCCATGATACTGGAGTACGTCGAGTCATGCTCGTAAGCAGCTCGGATTTCGTCTCGGAGTGGCATTACCGGGGAGACGCTCGTCAGGTTGACTTCTGACGCTTCGCACGTGGCACACTCGTCTACATCGTCTTCATCGAGCGAAGCTTGTCGACCCAATGCACCGCGTGGGTCGTAGTCGGGACGCCGAGACAAAGCGTCGGCGAGAATGTTGTTCTTGCCGGGCTTGTAATGGACCACGAAATTGTACTCAAAGAAAATTGAAAGCCAGCGGGCCATCCGCTGGGAGAGATGAGGACTCTTCACCGCTGTCCTCAGCGATGCATGGTCGGTGTACACCGCGAAGGTATCTCACCCAAAAAGTACACTCTGAATTTGATCGGAGCGTAGCGCATCGCAAGGAGCTCCTTGTCGTAAACAAGGTAGTTGCGCTCCGCCGACTTCATCTGTCTGGACTGGTAGCTTACGACACGCTCTCGACCTTCATCATCGAATTGCATCAGCGCACAGCCGATGGCGAAATCGCTCGCGTCGCAGACGACGTGAAAAGGCTTCGCGTCATCCGGGAGCGCGAGGATTGGGGCCTCGGCGAGACTCTTCTTCACCGAGTCGAAGACAGCTTGATGTGCGGAAGTTCACGACCACGATGCATCTTTCTTCAACAACGAAGAGAGCGGCTGGATTATTCCGGCGTAATTCTTCGTGTACTTGTGGAGATAAATTGCGAGATCTAACCACTGACGCAGTTCAGTGGGATTCTGTGGCGTAAGCCACGCACATATGACGACACTTTCTCAGGGTCGGCGCGGATGCCGTTCTTGCTTAGAAAGCAGCCAAACACCGGAATCTCCGGCGCGCAGAATATGCACTTCTTCAAGTTGGATACAGCTTGTTTTTGCGCATCACTTGGAAGAATTGCCTCAGATGCTTCGAGTGGACTTCAAGCGCGCTGAGGCCTCCCTCAGCGCGACTGTGTACGAAGATGTCGTCGAAGTAGCTCGGTGCAAAATCGCGGAGCGGGCGCAGCACATGGGATACCATGCGATTGAACGTGGCGGGAGCATTCTTCAAGCCTTGTGGCATACCAAGTCACTCCCAGAGCATACCACCGGGAGTGCTTACCGCTGTGAGCGGTATGTCGCTCAGCCTCATGAGGATTGGGTATAACCCATCGGTCGAGTCGATGGCGCTGAAGACCTCACTACCCGATATTGCGTCGAGCACCATGTCCTTCAGAGGAATCGGCGTCTAGGCAGGGATGGTAGCGTCGTTCAGCTTGTTGAAGACATGGACGATGTACCACCCACCCGTGGCTTTCTTCACACAGAAGGTCGGACTGGAGAGCGGCAATGTGCTCTCACACACATGACCCGCCTTGCGGCGGCTCTCGAAGAAGTCATCGATAGCTTGGACCTGATCTCGCGGGAGCGGCCACTGCCGCGTCACACAATACTTCGAGCCGGGCACGAGATTGATCTCGTGGCGAATTTCTCGGTCAGCTGGTAGCTCAGCTGGGATCTTATCCGGAATAAAATCTTCATATTCGCGGGCGGACTCGTAGACTGGATTGCCGGATTCGCGTAGCGCTTCCCAAGATTGCGCTGCGAAGCGCTCCTCGCGGGCTGACTTCGGCTCGGCGCTCTTTGGACGCGAGGGAGCGTCGTCGTCACTGACTGCATTCACTTCGAGCGACGCCGAATCGGCGTCGGTGATCAGGCAGACCTGTTCGATTTCACCGTCCTTGAGGCCGCGAAGGAAGTTCGTCCAGGAGACACCTGGAAGTCGAGTGATCGACACCGACTCTCGAGGGGGGTTTGCAAGCTCGAGTGTTCGTCGGCGACCGGAGGTACCTTCCACATACTCAAACATGCAGACTGACGCCGTCGGTGAGCTGTCACTTGGTACGGGCTCTCAGCGAGGTTTCAGCCGACGCCGCTTCGACTTCCTCTTTTGCCGCCTCGAGTGCGAGCTCGAGGATGGCGAGTCGCTCTCGCTGGACGAGATGTCACCCCCTCTATCGGGAGCCCCTGCTCGACCGCCGTCTCGTACATCTGCGGGAGCCCCTGCTCGACCGCCAGTTGGTCTTCATCCCCGCGTTGCCGCGGGGATTCGTCAGTTAAAAGCACTGCGCAAGCCGTGCAGAGAGGGCCATCGCTCACTCTGTGCACAACGTGCGTCGTGGATGACCGGTCCACGATGGTGACGTGAGGGCAATCCTACTGGGCGACCAGGAGGTGCGTGAACACCTCGCTCACATCATAATCACTGCGACGCTTGACCGACCGGGCTAACCAGTCAATCTCTGGTTGATAGCGTGTCAACCACGGCATACCCAGGATGCAGTCAAACGCGTAATTCATCTCAATGACGAGGAAGTCGTCGCTGCTTCGGAAACCTTCGAACGTGTACGGAAGTGTAATCTCGCGCCGCGCAACGCGGCGTGATTTCCCGTCGGCCAACTTGACATCGACCTCCCCTCTACCTTTGCGGACAGTGATGTCCGACGGAAGTGCCGACAAGCACGACGCGCGGAAGAAGTTGTTGGTCGCTCCTGAATCAAGGAGCGCTCGCAGTGGTCGCCGTGCACCGGCGACATGAAGACTGACAATGATCAATCTTGAATCGCTCGGCGTGGTGGTGGCATGAAAGTGTGCATGTAGCAGAGGAGGGCTAGGAGGTTGGGTTGCCACCGGGGGACCCGGGCCTCCATTCCAGCCAGTAGGGCGCCCCGCACCTACTGGCCCTGACCATTTTTTTGCGGGTCAGAACTCACGGGCTCGGCATCGCCATGCGCAAGCACTGGAGCTGGCGCGCAGGAATCCGCCGCGCGATGACCGACCTTCCGGCAACGGAGGCAGGTGAGAGAGCGACTGCTCCGAGCACCGCTCCGACGCGCTACGTGACGCTGACGATTGCTCGTCGCATCGGTAGCGTCGATGTCCATGGGCTCGGGCGCAAATTCCCGAGCTGAAGCGGGCACGCGTGGGCGTATGACGCCGGAACCACGTAGTCCTCGCGTAATGCGAGGGCGAATGCCTCTTCCGAGTATAGAGGGGTCCGATCTTGTAAGGCAGTAGCGCGTCATGCCTTCGCGCATACCGAACACGAACACATGAATCTGAGAGGCCATATCGATGGACTTGGACACGATACACGACGCGAGGTGTCGTGGCTTCTGGACGTAGTCGCGCATAGCCATCGTGCCTTGCCGAAGGGTGAAGAAGTCTCCCCGCACTCGGGATTCATCTTACGGCGGCTCGAACGCGAGCCGAAGGTCACTCTGGAGGGTATCGAGAGTGGGGAAGGCGTTGGGGCCGACGACCAACTTGCCGAGGGCCCATTCCTTGGCTTTCCCAGACAACCGCGAGAGGAGGAAGTGGACCTTCGCGGAAGGCGTATCGATCAATCTCGAGGCGATGGCGATGTCAATCTCTCGAAACCAGCGATTCAGCGGAAGTCGGTCTTCTGCGGCACCGGAGTAGATGGACGTCTCTAGCTTCACGACATCATTCGTGGAGATACGCGAGGGAGTTGACACTTGCCGATTCGCATCGGCGAGCTCGCGTTCCATGAAGTCTTGTGCTGCAACGCGCTGCTCGTCGGGCGCCGCTGAACACAGCAGCGATGTGACGACGGCTTCTCCGGACACCGCCGCGAGGCGGTGGAGAGCTCCCTACTCGATCCGAGTGAGATGGGGAAAGCAGCGTGGTCGAGGTCTTGGCTCATGTCGAACTTGGCCGTTGGAAGGACTACGAAGTGCTGTAACGGGCCAGGTTTTTACTCCGCGACTTGCTTACACTATAGGGTTGAGGAAGCTCGCAATAGGACGACTGAGTCTTAGGTTTCAGGGAAATTCAACTCTGACTTTATTTTAGGACCAAGGCCACAGCCCTGGCCACTCAAATACACGTCATAGTCCAATTGGCTAATAATGGGTCTGGCTCCCCATATATCAGCCAATGGCAAAGCAGCATTTCAGCACACGCTAGTCGTGTGCTGATGCACCTACTTGTGTAAAAAAATCTACATACTTATGTAATGGAGGGGCCCATTCCACTGTGGCTCTAAAAGCCAACGCTCAACAATTGAGCTAAAAAGGTGTTGCCCATAAGCTTGTCCAAGCGTGGACAATCGTTCATGGAACGAGAGGGCGACGCCCTGGTGGTATCGAACCACCGACCTATCGCTTCTGAAGCGAGTATATAACCGCTGAGCTGTTGTCGACAACTCGGATGAGTTAAGAGCACATCTCTATGCAGTTTGCAGCTCTTGGAGTAGGCGCGGAGCGCGAGCGTAGGTCAGAGACCGCTTGAGACCAAGATGCGCGGTGCGCTTGGAACAATGGGCCGTGGGACGACGAGAAGTTGGGCATCAACGATGCGTAGGCGTTTGTGAGCTCGCGGAGCTGTACAACGCTGGTGTGAGGTTTAATAACGCCCGCCGTCTTGACAAGACGTGTCCTCGATGAGGAAGTTTCGAGAACGGAATGTTCTCATCTTAGTGCGGGAGAGTGTAACGGGTTACATGGTGTGGAACACACAGGGGTACGGAGTACCCGGAGAGCTAACAAAATCTCAGTACGTAAGTTGTAGAGTTAACAAGGTCTCTCAGTGCGTTGGCTGAAAGCCACACGTTTTGCATTTGATTAGGTTTACTATGCTATAGTTAAACAGATACGTTTACCCCTAGGCGGCTTGGCCGCAATAATAGTAAAAAATAAAACACTTCTGGTTTTGAAGCATAAAGTTAAGGTATTAACTTTGAGCCCTGGTCGAGGGCTGTAAGTTCCTTTGGATAAGAAACTTAGTATTAGTGACTCTTTGAGTCGAACGCCTTCCTCTGACGCTAAAGCTACGGCAGCCCCGCTGCAACACGTGCTCTAACGTGTAAGCCGAAGCAGTGGCTTAAGGTATACCCATTACACCACTAGCTTATCCAATACACAGTGTGATGACTCGCTATCAAATATAAGGCCAAACCTCTCTTTTATCTCTTGGCTCTGCCGGATGAACACAGCCTACGGCCAGTCGAAATGTTCACCGACAGTCATATCCAGTCTACCGGAACTATCCCACCACTACCGCATACTCATCTATAGTCGGACGTGCCCTTGTGTACGTGAGAGTAAATGCTGTTCTGCTCTTTGAGCACAAAGGCTCTCAATGTAATATCTGAATCCTACCATCAATCAATACAACTATCAAATATAAACATGTTCGTTTTGGATCCTTCAAAACCACCACCGACGACTCAGAGGGTCGCCTGATCCCGATCTGTCGCACCACAACCGTATCATCCGGCACCTTCTGTGTTGCTGTGACCTTTGCCGTCGTTACCGTTTAGAATCTACCCCCCCCCGCATGAGCCGTCACAGGCGCCTGCGACCACTCATCCGCGTCGCTTGGGTACGGTACTTGCCGCGACTGTTCACACTGGCAATTCAACAGCAACTTAGCAGCTTCAGTGTGACTTGAAGGTCACAGAACACGGAAGACTTATTATAGTGTCGGCAGCACTTGCTCGCAGCAGAGCCTATTTGACCGTCTGTGGTGACTTCCAAGCTCAAATTTGCCTACCAGTATCCCTTCTACCACACTAGCTAAGTATATGTACGTGTCCACAGCTCATCGTGATAGCCAATTTGGTTATCACAGTAGCTTGTGGACGCCTTCCGACAGTCGTCCTCAATGGCCTAAAGAAATTAGCGACGAGCAGTCGTTCTCCATGGCCTAAAGCACTCAGCGGCGAGCAGTGCCAGTGCGCCGCGCTGTCATCGGGGCACTTTCGCCGCTATGAAGAGCAACTATCAGATTTATGTGTTTATTTATAGGGATCAAATAGCGTACTGGCCTCTTAGACGTCTCGCACGTGCATATTGAGCTATCTGTCATAGCTTTTTAATGTGCGAGCACTGTTGTGTTGACTTTTAAGAGCTATTTGTGACATATTGAATAAACGTGCATAACAATAAAGAGCTGTCTAACAACAATACAAAATAATAGACCGGCAGAAGTCTTGAGTTGGGCCAGACTGTATGACGTTCTCTAGGTAAGCCTATCCAACTTCATGAAAATAGCGATGACTGCCGACGAATTCCGTCTAGAATATTTTTTTACATTTTTAGACTCCGCAGAACTGTTCGCTGAATGTTGCTCGTATCGACGCGCCAGCGTCGACGGCTTTAAGTGACGTACGTGTCTGCACAGAAATGGCTACATGTATAATACATGTAGAGGAAACCCGCAGGTAATATATTTTGCGGCAGCCCTGAGTCAATCACGGACAGAATATGATTCATAGCTGCACGGCGCGGCTTGCGGACACAACAACACAAGTAGAACAGCAACCTACACGTTGCTCCTAGAATCTCGAGCTACGATGCGTCATTCGTTGATTTACAGAACGATGGCGATCGAAGTGATGGGGGCAACGTCATCAAATTGAAGCGCGAAGTGCCTCTCGCCCGTTGTCGTACCTGTCTATAGATCTGGCGACGGCGTCATGATTCATGACTCATGAATCGCCCCACTAACACTCGGCAATGCCGGTGATCTTTCTTTTGACCATCAAATCTCCAATGCGCCGCCCAGCAAGCACCCTCAGAACGCGTCGGCCCTACCGTTTACTCTGTCAATGCGCTGGTAAATGCCCGTCAGCCACTTGATTGCATACAGCATCATCGCGTCACTGCTTCTAAATCTGGGATTGTCCCACGCTAGTACATGTACTGTAACTCGGCGGGTAGTCAGCGCTTTGGTTCGGTGGGCGTCACCAGCAGTATACATGTATGCACCTGAGACTGCACTGAAGTTTGCGAACTCGCATCAATGCTTTTAAAATAATGAGAGTGCAATCGACCTCGCCATTGCATCTGCAATAACCACGGCGGAACTGCCCGGCATAGGGCTTTGCTGCCATTCCACTTGCCTTACAAGCGCGCTTTCGGTTGAAGGCACGCTACAGCCGCTGCATTGAGACCAGCCGATGTCCGATACAAACGCCGATATACAGTACATGTATATGGACGACCAGTGACGTCGACGCCAGGGGAGACGAAGGCCGAAGCGCGTCATGAGATCTGCCTGGCTCTGCACCCATACTTTCTTCTAGTAAGGATGCGCCACATCGGTTGCGCGTCAGCAGATCGCGATAAACTCGAGTTCTGCCTAGAAGAATGTCTGCAACATCACAAGGGCAGGTGGCTTCATAGTCGGTGCGAGTGGAAATCGACAGGCCCAGATGCGTTGGCGACAGTGAATCAGCCTTCCCCACTGGAGTATTTCCCTTTTGCAGCTCACCCGCCCGCAAGAAACAAAGGAAAGGAGGCAAAAAGGGCTCCAGACGCAGCAACACGGACGCCACCATTCTCCTAATCTTCTAGACGAAAGCAAACATCACTATGAGCGAGGTTACGGAAAGCCACACAACCACAACGACCACGACGGCGGGAGAGCAAACGGAGACGGTCGTGACGACTACGACAACCACCACAACCACCACTACGACCGAAGAGACAACGTCCGCGTTGGCAGACGCAATGGACAAGCTCTCGTTCATCCCGGAGTTCGGTGGCCAGGGTATCTCCTACTGGACCGAGCTGCAACGGCTCTACACCGCGTCTGAAACCAGCAGTACGCGCGTATTCATCGATAACGCGGCTCAGGCGCTGCTGGAGGAGTCCAGCTCGGATGAGGCCAAGGCCTCCGTCGCCTTCGAGGCGGTCATTGATGTGCACAGCTGGCTGCAGACTCTGGAGGCCGGCGACGCCCCCCCCGGCTTGGCACTGGACCGCGTCTTCTTCAGCATGCCTCTGCTTGCGTTGACGCAGTGCGCTAACTATCTTAACTTCCTTGAGACCGCGGGCGTGACCCACGAAAGCGTGGTAAAGAACTCCGCCACTGCTGTGGGTCACAGCCAGGGTGTGGTGAGCGCTGTCATCTTCTCGGCGGCCAAAACGGCCCAAGAGTTTGCCGAGATCGGCGTCTCCGTGCTGCGCTACATGTTCTGGCAGGGACTGCGCGCGCAGGAGACGTACCAGCACCTGCTGACGCAATACAAGCAGGATGGCAAGAACGTCGAGGACGCCGGTCCGATGCTGGCCGTACGTGGGCTCAAGAAGGAGCACGTTCTCAAGTCCATCGAGGTCGCCAAGCGCCGCACCAAATCACCCGACCTACATCTCTCTCTTATCAACGCATCCGACATGATGAACGTGACGGGCTTCCCAGCAACGCTAACACTGCTGAAGCAAGCCCTTGAGGGTCTGTTCGCCAAGCCGGACGTTAACCAGACCCGCATCCCTCACTCACAGCGGAAACCCACGGGTTCGCTGTCATTCTTGCCGCTCTCGGCTCCATTCCACACACCACTGCTGACCGAGGCCAAGCCAAAGCTGGTGCAGGACGTGCAACGAGTCAAGTGCGTGATTAAGGGCAGTCAACTGCAGGTGCCCGTGTATGCTACCAACGCGAAAGCCACCAACCTCCAGACGGTGGACGACGTGGTCGATGAACTTATTAACATGCAGCTACTGGAGCTGGTGGACTGGACGGCGACGTGGGCAAAGATAGCTGAGCACCACTCGAGCGCCACGCACATTCTGGAGTTCGGCCCCGATCTTGGCGTAGCCAAGCTGAGCGACAAGGCTGCAGAAGGCCTGGGCATCGAATTGGTCATCGCGACTGCCAAGCACCCGGTTATGAGCTCCTCGACGACGTCTGCTCCCCTTGTCGGTCTGCAGCAGTTCATCGATGCTGCACCGACGTTCACGTCCGTTGAGGCTACGTGGGTGGAGAAGTTTGGCCCGCAAGTGACCGAATCGGGCAAGCTGGTCAACAGATTCACGCGCGCGCTGAACAAGCCGCCTATTATGGTGGCCGGTATGACGCCGACCACCAGTTTAGAGGGCATCGACCTTGTTGCGGCCATCCAGAATGCTGGTTTCCACGGTGAACTGGCTGCGGGTGGCCTGGCGCGTCCCAACATCTTCGAGGACGCAGTGAACGAGCTCGTGTCAAAGATCAAACCCGGTCTCGGTATTGCGATTAACATGCTGTACCTGAACGCGAAGCAGTGGGGCTTCCAGTTCCCGATGGTGCTACGTATGCGTCGCAGCGGTGTGCCTATCGAGAGTATCACTATCGGTGCCGGCATTCCGACCAAAGAGCGTGCGCTTGAGATGATGTCGCAGCTGGAGGATGTGGGTATCAAGGTGGTTTGCTTAAAGCCTGGTTCTGTAGACGGCATCCACGCTGTGCTGGAGATTGCTGAGGCCATGCCGAGTATGACTGTGATGCTGCAGTGGACAGGCGGTCGTGCTGGTGGCCACCACAGCTTCGAGGACTTCCACCAGCCGATGGAGGAGACGTACGCGGCCATCCGTCGTGTGTCGAACGTGCTGCTGGTTGTCGGCTCTGGTTTCGGTAACTGGGAGGACTCGAAACAGTACCTCACGGGCGAATGGAGTCTGGCTCGCGGCCACCTGTTCAAGATGCCGGCAGACGGTATCCTCATGGGCTCGCGCGTGATGGTTGCGAAGGAAGCTGCGACTGCACCAGAGGTCAAGAAGCTGCTGGTGGACACACCTGGCATCGAATCGGAGCTGGAGTGGGAAACGAGCTACACGGGCGAGATTGGCGGTGTGATCACGGTCACGTCGGAGCTGGGCGAGCCCATCCACGTCGTGGCGAACCGCTGTACTCTGCTATGGAAGGAGTTCGACGACAAGTACTTCTCCATCCCGCGCGACCAGGTTGAGCTGGCCCTCCGTCTGAACAAGAAGGACATCGTCACGCGTCTGAACGCCGACTACCAGAAGCCGTACTTCGGCTGCAAGCGCAATGTGGAGACCGGCGAGAGTGTTCCCGCTGATCTGGAGGAGATGTCGTATGGTGACGTGTTGACGCGTATGATCGACCTGATGTACGTGGAGGTGGAAGGCAAGCCCCATCGCTGGGTGCATGACACCTTCTTCTCTCGTGTGAGCAAGTTCATCACGCGTACGGAGGAGCGGTTCCGTCGTGAAAGTTCTGGTGACCTGTTCGACCAGTCAGAGCTCAAGACGAACCCGAGAGGAACGGTGACGGCATTTATCACCAAGTATCCCCAGACGGTGTCAACTCTGCTGTCAGTTCCGGACTGTGACTTCTTCCTGGATCTGTGCCGCACTGGTGGCAAGCCCGTGAACTTTGTGCCTGCGATCGACACGGAGTTCAAGACATGGTTCAAGAAGGACTCGCTGTGGTACTCAGAGGACTTGGACGCCGTTCCGGAACGTGATGCCCAGCGTGTCTTCATCCTTCAAGGCCCCGTGGCCGTTCGCTACAGTACCGTCGTGGACGAACCCGTGGCGGATATCCTAAATGGCATTGCCACCGGTTTTGAAAACATTGTGAAGGAAAGCGGCGCGGTTGCTGCTGCCACGGCTGCTTCTGCTAAGCAGACGGTGAACTTCGCTAACGTCGAGGTCACGGAGAGCGAAGGCCGCGTAGAACTGTCAATCTCCGAGGAGGAAAGCACTGTGCCTTCTGCTGACGAGTGGCTGGCTTCTCTTGCCGCGTCCGTGAGCGACAAAGAGTGGCTGAACGCGCTGATCTCGTCGACACACGTCGTAGAGGAGAAGAAGTGGCTCGCGAACCCGGTCCGTCAGCTTCTTGTGCCCCAGGCTGGCCAGAAGTACGTGGTTGATGCTGCTGGTATTCGTGTATTCGACAACTCGATCGACATTTCGGGACCTGTGGTCGAGATCACCAAGAAGGATGCCAGCATCTCAGTTGTTGTGAATGAAGTGCGTCCGGCCGTGACTGGCCTGAAGGCTGGTGTCGTGGCGCTGGAGATGGCTTTCCAGTACCACCCGGAGCTATCCTGCTCCATCCATGCGGAAGGCAGCGGCTTCATCGATAAGGTTAAGGCGTTCTACGCTTGCTTCTGGGTGGCGATTGAGGACAAGGAAGAGGAGTCGTGCAAGGCTGCATGCGAGGAGAGCGTCATGTCTCCTTTCACTGCTGAGTTCTCCATTACGAAGAAGGACGTTGTTGACTACCGTGCTGCTCTGGGCCTGAGTGACGACGAAGAAGGCGCTCCGGCTGACTTCTCGACGATCGTGTCGTGGCGTCCGCTGATCCAGTCGGTGTTCACTAAGGAGGTGAAGGGCAACCTGCTAGATCTGGTGCATCTGAAGCACTCGTACAAGCTGCTGTCGTCGCGCAAGGCTTCGGCCACGTTCCTGCCTGGCGACGATATCGTGAGCACGTCGAACGTCGGCAGTCTGCGCATCATCGACAGCGGCAAGATCGTGCACGGCGTGGCTATCATTTCTCGCAAAACGGTGGACGATCAGATGGTGGAGGTGCTTGAGCCTCTCGTGGAGCTGCACAGCGAGTTCCTGATCCGCGGCACATTTGATGACTTCGAGTCGACGTTTTCAATCGACAAGTCGGCGGACGCGTTCGTGCCCAAGCGCCAAGAGGACGTGGAGATCCTGAAGACAAAGTCGTGGCTGAAGCTAGTAGCTGACGCCTCAGTGAACATCGGCGACCACCTGTCGTTCGAGCTTACGACCAAGAAGCAGTACGCATCGATCGGTTCGTTGAGTTCTGTGGAGGTGTCGGGTACGCTGTTCCGTGACGAAGCGGGCTCGAATGTGGAGCTGGCCACGGTCGAGTTCAAGAGCAATGACGCGAACGAGAGTCCTGTTGTGGCCTTCTTGCGCCAGGTACTGCCTGAGGATGGCAAGGCCAGCGGCATGTTCTCGAACGGTGGCTCACACATGCTGGAGAAGCCGCTGGAGATCAAGGTCCCGACGAGCGCTTTGGCGTACGCCGTGGCATCTCGCGACCTGAACCCGATTCATCGCTCCAAGTACGCGGCGATACTGGGCCACCTGCCCAAGGGCAAGCCGATCATGCATGGTCTGTGGACGGCGACCAAGGTGCGCGATCTGGTGATCCAGAACTTCGGTCTAGGTTTCGACAGCAACGTGGTCGACTACGACGTCAACTTCGACGGCATGGTGTACCCGGGCGACAAGCTGTTCATGCAGGCTCGTCACATTGGCCTCGACAATGGCAAGAAGGTGCTGTCTGCTGAGGTTGTGAACGGCTCCGGTGAGCGCGTCGTGAGCGCGCGCGCTGTCGTCAAGCAGGCGCCGATGGCATTTGTCTTCACTGGCCAGGGCTCTGCTGCTGTGGGTATGGGTATGGACCGCTACCAGGAGTCCTCGGTCGCTCGTGACATTTGGAACCGTGGTGACACTCACCTGCGCAAGACTTTCGGCTTTTCTATCCTGGACATGGTGCGTAAGAACCCCAAGGCCATCATGGTGCACTTCGGCGGTAAGAAGGGCCGCAAGATCCGCGAAAAGTACATGAGCTTGACTTGCGAGGACCCCGTGACTGGCGAGATCGCGCCTTTGCTGCCGGAGATTAACGCTCGTACGCAGAGCTTCAGCTTCTCAGCTCCCGAGGGTCTGCTGTTCGCGACCCAGTTCAGTCAGCCCGCATTAGTGTTGTTGGAGAAGGCTATGTTCTCTGAGATTGAGGCGGCTCAGCTGATTCCGGATGACGCTCACTTCGCTGGACACTCTCTCGGTGAGTACGCCGGTTTGAGCTCGTTTGCTGGAGCTCTGGCTGTCGAGGACGTGGTGGAAGTTGTGTTCCTACGTGGCTTGATCATGCAAAAGGCTGTGAAGCGCGACGCTGAGGGACGTTCCGACTACGGTATGGTGGCCACGAACCCCACGCGCGTTGGTCCTCACCTCACGGAAGAGGTGATGCACAAGATCGTGGACGGCGTTGAAGCTGCTTCGGGTAAGCTGTTGCAGGTTGTGAACTTTAACATTCAGCAGCGCCAGTACGTCGTGGCTGGTGAGAACGTAAACTTGGAGACCCTGTCGCTGGCGCTGTCTGCTTTAAAGACGCTGAAGTTGACTGCTGCTGAGGACATAGAGAAGGTTATTGCCGACTCATTGGCTCAGGCTCGCGCTCGCAAAGAGAAGTGCGAGCAGACTGGACGCCCGTTTACGCTTGCGCGCGGCCAGGCGACAATCCCGCTGGTCGGCATCGACGTGCCGTTCCACTCGCGTGAGCTGCTTGGCGGCGTGCCGTCGTTCCGTGCGCTGCTGCGTACCAAGTTCGACCCGCAAGTGCTGGAGCGCCAGCTGCCGCTCCTGGTGAACCGCTACATCCCGAACCTGGTGGCTACTCCGTTCTCGCTCAAGCGTTCGTACTTTGAGGAGGTCTACGCTGCGACCAAGAGTCCGTATCTAGAGGAGGTTCTGGACCCGATGCAGTGGAAGTTGACGTCGAAGGCTCAGCTCGCGCACTTGCTTGTGGTGGAGCTGTTGGCGTACCAATTCGCATCCCCCGTCCAGTGGATCAAGACGCAGGCGCTGCTGTTCTCGGAGGGCGGTGTTCGTCGCTTTGTGGAGATTGGCCCTGCTCCGACGTTGACGAACATGGCACTGCGTACTCTCCAGGTTGGCGACTTCCCAGACGTGTCGCGTGAGATTCTATGGTACCAGCGTGACCGTGAGGTTGTTCACTTCGAGGAGGAGACGTCCAACATTTCTGCTTCCGAATACGCCCGTGGTCTGGCTGCCGAGACTGCTGCTGAAGCTGCTGCCGCCGCTGCGAAGGTTGCAGCCGAGTCTGCTCCGAAGGTTGAGGAGGCCCCGGCTCCGGCCGCATCGGCACCGGTTGCTGCACCCGTCCAGGTGCAAGCTGCTCCTGCTCCTGCTCCCGCCGCTGCTGCTCCTGCGGCTGCCGACGCTCCGGTGTCCGCTCTCCACGTCCTGCGTATTCTTCTCGCTGTTCGTCTGAACAAGGAGCTGGCTGAAATCAAGGAAGACACGGACGTCAAGACGCTGTGTGCTGGTAAGTCTGCTGTGCAAAACGAGATCCTGGGGGACCTCGAGAAGGAGTTCGGCGGCGGTGTTCCTGAGGGTGCTGGCGAGGTGCCGCTGAAGGAGCTGGCATCCAAGTTCTCTGGCTACAACACGCTTGGCAAGGTGACGAATGGTCTCGTCAACAAGGTGGTGGCGAGCAAGATGCCTGGTGGCTTCACGATGTCGAGTATCAAGGAGTACCTGGGCTCTGAGAAGGGTCTGGGTGCTGGACGCATGGAGAGCGTGTTGGCTCACTCTCTGCTGTTGGCCCCGCAGACTCGTTTCAAGGGCGACGCGGACGCGCGCAAGTGGCTGGACGAGAGTGTGAGCGGCTACGCTTCATTCGCTGGCGTCTCGCTTGACCGTCCGACGATGGCTGCTACGCCCGGTGCAGTGGGCATGTCGTTCAACCCTGCTCCAGTGTCGATCCCGACGGTGACTGACAAGCCGGTGGAGGCCAAGCATGCTCTGCTGGTCATGCTGGCGGCCAAGTTCGGCAAGGCTTTCAGCGAGGTTCCGGAAACTGCGACCATCAAGGAGCTGTCTGCTGGCAAGTCAGCCGTGCAGAACGAGATTGTTGGCGACTTGGAGAAGGAGTTCGGCTCTGGTCCGGATGATGCAGCGGAGATGAAACTGGCTGAGCTGGCCGGCAAGTTCCCCGACTACGCGTCGCCGGGCAAGGTGACGAGCGCTCTGATTGCTAAGATGCTGGCGAGCAAGATGCCTGGTGGTTTCGGTCTGTCTGCCATCAAGGAATACTTGTCTAGTGAACGCTGCCTGCCGAGCAGCCGCATTGAAAGTGTGCTACTTCACGGTCTTACGCAGAACCCGAAGGCGCGTCTGACTGATGACGCGACAGCGAAGCAGTGGCTGGACGGCGTCGTGGATGATTACGCTAAGTACGCTGGCATTGATATCCCGTATCTGTCGAAGCTGGGAGGCATAATGGCTGGTCCGGCGATGGGCCAGCCGGTGATGCAGTCGAGCTCGCTGCCCAGCGACTTCGAAAAGCGCTTAAAGACCATGATCGCGGACCAGATCGACGCGCTCAACTCGTACTTGGGCGAGGACCAGCTGGACTGGCACCGTAAGATCGAGACGGAGGTGGGCATGCGTGAGGAGATGGAGACGTCCGTGTCACAGTGGGTGACGGAGCATGGAGAGTTCTACGGCGCAGGTATTGCCAGCAAGTTTGACGCCAAGAAGGAGCGCCAGTACGACAGCTACTGGAACTGGGCTGTGCAGGACGCCATGGAGCTATACTACCGTACTGCAGCTGCTGCCAAGGGCACGCCCGTGAGCTCGAAGCTGGCTGTGAACGAAGGCCTGAGTACGCACTTTGAAGCTATGAGCCGCTTTATCAACAAGAATGTGGACACCATTACGGATGAGTCGGCCCTTCCGCCGCTCGAGTGGTTCAAGCCGTACCTGTGCAACCGTGCCACGCCTGAGCTGCTGCAGTGCACGCAGTTCTTCGTGTCGCGCGCTGAGGAAGAAAGTAGTCCCGAGCTCGCCCAGGCGGTTCAACTGCTGGTCGAACAGGTGGAAGAGTGGCTGAGCACGAACCCCGTGAACATGCAGATCTTCAAGCCAAAGCAGCCGCAGCTTCGTATTCTCGAAAACGGCAAGCTCGAGTACGATGAGGTGCCTCGCGAAGGTGTGGCTGACTCCATCAACTACGTTGACGAGGTTGCTCGCGGTCTCGAGTATAACGACGCTATCGAGACTGGCAAGGTTGCTGGATCAGACGTCACGGCAGGAATGACCAGTGCCGTCGGATTTGAGTCGACTCTAAACGACAACGGCAGCATGAGCAGTGACGAGCCTGACAGCGATGACGACGACGAATTTGAGGAGGAGGAAGCTGCATTGGGTGACAAGCAGACCAGTAAGACCAAGAAGGTCGCTCCTGCCAAGGGTGCCAAGCTCAACGCCTTGCGTGACTCTCTGCGTAAGCGCGCCAAGCGTGAGTCGGAGAAGTCGCTTGTGGCTCGTTCGTCCTCGCTGCGCTTCGGCTTGAACGAGAATCTCAAGCAGATTGTTCTGCCGCACGTGCACGTCCGTAAGCCGTCCGACGTGGACCCGACCATCCGCCTGTATGACGTTGAGTCGACCTGTGTGCTACTATCGTGCATGCGCGAGATGGCCTCGACGGGTATCTCGTTCGCTGGTAAGGTGGCGTTGCTGACTGGTTGCGGTAAGAACTCCATTGGAGCTGAGATCGTCAAGGCGCTTCTGGAGGGTGGTGCTACGGTGTTCGTGACCACGAGCAGCTTCAGTATGAAGACGACCGGCCTGTTCCGTGAGATCTACGAGCAGCACGGTAGCCGTGGTAGCCGTCTCATCGTACTACCGTTCAACCAGGCATCTAAGGTGGACGTGCAAAGCCTGGTGGCACATATTTACAATGTGCACAAGCTGGATCTGGACTTTGTGATTCCGTTTGCGGCTCTGTCAGAGGTTGGACGTACGATCACGGACATTGACTCGCGTTCGGAGCTGGCACACCGCATCATGCTGACGAACACGGTGCGTCTTCTGGGTGAGGTTGTGACTGCTAAAAAGGCTCGTGATATTACTACTCGTCCAGCTCTCGTGATCCTACCCATGTCGCCGAACCACGGCAACTTCGGTGGAGACGGTTTGTACGCCGAGTCGAAGCTGGGTGTGGAGAGTCTCATGAACAAGTGGTATTCGGAGGGCTGGGATGATCAGCTTTCGATCGTCGGCGCCATTATCGGCTGGACGCGTGGCACGGGCCTCATGTCGGGCAACAACGTGGTTGCTGCCGGTGTCGAGAAGATGGGAATGCGTACGTTCAGTACGACGGAAATGGGCTTCAACCTGAGCGCTCTGATGCACCCGAGCATTGTTGACCGTGCTGCTGAGTCGCCTATCTTCGCGGACCTCACCGGTGGCATGGCTCAGGTGAGCGACCTCAAGGACCAGGTGGATTCTATCCGAGCCGATATCATGAAGAAGTCGAAGCTGCAGGCTTCTATTCATGCTGCACTGGAGAGCGACAAGAAGCTGCTGGCTTTACCTTCGAAGAAGCAGGTGGCCACTCCCAGCTCGAAGACGTTTGCTCCTCGCGCCAACATGTCAAGCTACTACTGCAACTCGTTCCCGAAGCTGTCGGGTGTGGCTGGTCTGTCTGCCTCGAAGAAGCAGGCACTGTTGCGTGGTATGCTGGACCTGCGTCAGGTTGTGGTCGTCACGGGTTTTGGTGAAGTGAGTCCGTGGGGTAACTCGCGCACGCGTTGGGAGATGGAGTCGTACGGCGAGTTCTCACTGGAAGGTTGCATCGAGCTGGCGTGGTTGACCGGCCGCGTCGTGTTCGACAAGGGCAACTGGGTGGACGCAAAGACGAAGGAGATCGTACCGGACCACCAGGTGAAGCCTCGGTACGAGGAGGACATCCTGAAGCACTCGGGTATCCGTATCGTGGAGCCTGAGCTGTTCGATGGCTACGACCCGAAGAACAAGATGGTGCTGCACCAGGTGGCCATCGACAAGAAGATGTCGCCCATTGAGGTGGCTGACCGTGAGGAAGCTCTGCAGTTCCGCAAGGAGCTGGGTAAGGAGAACGTGGACATCTTCCAGAATGCGTCGGGCGCGTGGATGATTCGTCTGCGCAAGGGATCTGTCCTGAACATTCCCCGTGCTCTCAACTTCGACCGCTTTGTGGCTGGTCAGATCCCGACTGGCTGGAGTGCTGAGCGTCTGGGTCTGTCGAAGGACCTGGCCGAGTCGGTGGACCCGATCACGCTGTATGTGCTTGCGGCCACAATGGATACGCTCGTCGCGGCTGGTGTGACGGACCCGTACGAGTTCTACCAGTACGTTCACGTGTCGGAAGTCGGCAACACGTCAGGTGGTGGTATGGGAGGCATGCGTGCGTTCACGCAGATCTACAAGAACCGTGTGCTGGGCAAGCCTGCCCCGAGTGACGCCCTGCAGGAATGCTTCATCAACACGCCTCCTGCTTGGGTGAACATGCTGCTGCTGAGCTCGTCCGGTCCTATTAAGACCCCCGTTGGTGCTTGTGCCACGGCTGCTGAGTCGGTGGACATTGGTACGGAGACGATCAAGAGTGGCAAAGCTCGCATCTGCATCGTTGGTGGCTACGACGACTTTGGTGAGGAGGGTGCTTACGAGTTCGCTCAGATGAAGGCTACTAGTGACTCTGTCAAGGAAACCGGCATGGGCCGTGAGCCCAAGGAAATGTGCCGTCCGTGCTCGACCACGCGTGGTGGCTTCATGGAGAGTCATGGTGCGGGTATGCAGCTGCTGATGGACGCTCAACTTGCTTTGGAAATGGGCTTGCCGATCTATGGTATCGTCGCGCTCACCAACACGGCAACGGACAAGAATGGACGATCCGTGCCGGCTCCTGGCCAGGGCATTCTGACGACGGCCCGTGAGACTTCGTCGGACAACTCGAAGCCGTCACCGCTGCTGGACGTGGAATTCCGTCGCCGCCAGTTCGACGACGAACTCGAAAGTATCGAGAAGTGGTACGCTCGCGAGGAGGCTTTGATCGACGGCGACGAGTCTCGTGTGGCGTTCCTGGATGAGATGAAGGTGCGTAAGGTGCAGTCTGCGCAGTCAATGTGGGGCGACAACTTCTTTTATGGCCGTACGGATATCGCTCCTATTCGTGGTGCGCTGAACGTGTGGAATCTGGACATCGACGATGTCGGTGCTGCTAGCTTCCACGGTACGGGCACCACGGCCAACGACAAGAACGAAAGCGAGGTGACGCACAAGCAGATGGCTCACTTAGGCCGTTCTCCGGGTAACCCACTGCCTGTCATCTGCCAAAAGAACCTGACGGGCCACCCCAAGGGTGCCGCTGCTGCTTGGATGCTCAACGGATTGCTGCAGGTGCTCAATTCGGGCTTGATCCCAGGCAACCGTCAGCTGGACAACACGTGCGAGACCCTGCGCAAGTACGACCAGCTCGTGTACCCGAACCGTAGCTTCCAGACCGTGGGCGTCAAGGCCGTAATGATGAAGAGTTTCGGCTTCGGTCAGGCCGGTGGTGAAGTGCTGTTGGTGCACCCGGACTTTTTGCTGTCTACGTTGCCTGCTGACGAGTTCCAGCACTACTCGGCTCTCCGCGAACAGCGTCTGATCAAGATGAACACGCACACACAGAGCGTGATCACCGGCAAGCATCCGCATATTCAGGTGAAGAACGAGGCGCCGTATTCGTCGGCGCAGGAAAGCAACGTGTATCTGGACCCTACGGCTCGTGCCGAGTACGACGCGACGTCCAAGACGTGGCGTTTTGGAGGCGCGGACTCTTTGACTGCGGAGGAGAACCGCCGTCTGCGTGCTGAGAAGCGCGCGAACAAGGCGAAGGCTGCCGCGGAAGCGGCGTCGTCGAACAAGAAGATCTCGGACGCGCACCAGGCTGACTCGTCCTCGACGCTGTTGACTGCCATCAACCAAGCGGCGACGGACCTGGGCCTGGCGTCCAAGAACATGGGCATGGGCGTCGATGTGGAGCCCGTGGCCACGTTTGAGAACTTGAACGGTCGTGAGGACTTCATCCGCCGCAACTTTACGGACCAGGAGATGGCGTACTGCTACAGCGCGCCTCACCCGGCCGCGAGCTTCGCCGGTCGCTGGGCTGCCAAGGAGGCTGTGATTAAGGCCATTTCCAGCTCGGCACCGACTGAGCCGAACCTGTGGAAGGGTGCTGGCGCTCCACTCCGTGAGATCGAGATCTTCATGACGGCTTCGGGCGCACCGTCGGTGCTGCTGTCTGGCTACCCGCTGCAGGTTTTCAACCGCTTGGGCTTGTCGAAGCTGAGCGTGTCCATCAGCCACTCGGGCGACTTCGCTGTGTCCCAGGCTGTGGCTAACTTCCAGCAGGAGTAAGTGCTCGTGAAGTCTCTATAGTTTTGCATATTACACAGTGCGTACTTCATGCTGTACATTTGAGTTAATGAACTTCAGTGAATACAATTGCATCTTTTTTAAAACTCCTTGTCATCGACTTTGTCTGAATTATTGAAGTTAACTAACTAGCACTTGTGATTGGCTGATTTCAGTTTGAAGAAAGAAGAGGAGCATCAAAAAGAAGAACGCGCCAAGCATAGGTAAAGCTGAAGCACCATGGTGAATGTGTCGCCGCTGCCTATAAACGATGGAGAGAGGCCATCCTCGTGTAGCTCCTCGTTCTCTAGCTTCTCCAACTTGCTAGACGTTGCAGATCCGCTTGGCATCAGTTCATCAGCACGCGTGCAGGTCGCAGGATTCAGTCAGCAGCTTCTTGACTCGCCCCAACGTGACGCGGGTCGAGGCGACCAACTACCGCATCTGATTGAGCAGCGACTGCTCGGCCTCCTGGGCGAGCCGCTGTCGGACACAGACCGCGTCAGTGTCCAACAAATGCCACTGCGCCCCTGTGTCGCAGGGGAGATGGTAGCAGTTCAGGACAGTGACGGCGTGTTGCGCTATGGCAAAGTGCGCGACGAGGAGCTTACCAGCGGCGAAGTCAAAGTGCAAGTGTCCAAGAGTTGCATTAGGTGGTACGCGGTGTCGCAGATCTACTTTTTCCAGTCGGTTCGCAAGAGCGGCAAGAATGTCGACATGTGGATAGAGAACGGGGACGAAGCAGACTCCCCTGTCGGAGTAATTGCGGAGGTGAACACCCTGCTCGCACGAATGAATGTATCACTGAGCTCGAGCTACGAGGATTTGATGACCGAGATCTTGAGACTACAACAACGTACGACACTGGCGGAGAAAGCACGACGAGAGGCGATGAAGCAGGTCAATCTGGCCTTACGGCAGAAGAGAGATGCGGAGAAGGCTCTCGTCTGTGTAGTGTGTCTGGTAAACCCGGTGGATCGCGTATTGATCCCGTGCGGGCACAGCTACTGCTCCACCTGTGTGGAGCGTCTCCACCGAGACTCATGTCCTGTGTGTCGGCTAGAGATTACGGATAGCGCAGCCTTTAGAATCTCATGAGCGTATGTTTTAGGTACATGCTGGGAAATGTAGCCATTCAAGTAGATATTCGTTGCAGTTGCCCCATCAACCCTTTCATTCTCCGATTTGTTTTGTATCGAGCACGTCTCTAATATGACTAGGGACAAGGAAGGGATCGCGCTGTGGCGCGCTGCCAAGAGCTGCAATGCCAAAAAGCTTCAGCAGTTCGTGAGTAAGGAGTCCGATAGCGACATCCAAGCTCTTCTGGATCAGCCGCATCCGGAGAAGGGCACCACCCCGTTGATGGTCGACGGAGACTGTGCGCGCTTTGATTGACTTGGGGGCCGATCTAGATGCTACTGACAAAGGCAAACACCAGAGCACAGCGCTTCATTATGCGGCCTACAAAAACCGCACCGCCCAGTTGGAGTTGCTGCTTGAGGCTGGCGCCGATATATTTGCCCTAAACGGCAAGGGACACACTGCGCTAGACGTGGCGAGACTCCGTGGACGGAAGGAGGCAGCGGCAACTCTGACTTCCCGGCTGCAGGTACATAGCGGCTGGCTGTATCTACGCTCCAAGTCGATGCTGGGGTTCTGGAAGCGGCGCTGGTGCGTCTTGCTGGCCTGCAACTCGAAACGCACGGCGACTGAGCTCTGCCTTTTCCACGGACCGGACAAAGCCCACCCTGAAGCTATTCTCTGGCAGGACAGCATGTCTGATACCACGCATTGCTCGCCAGTTGAGCACGGGAAAGCGAACGGCTTCGAACTGAACACGCGTGTGATTTACCAGAAACTCTTCGCTCGACACTACAGCCGGTACAAATCGTCAGGTCGAACGCACGTCCACAAGGCAAACATGCAGCCCCGCGAGTACGTCTTCGCATGTGACACTGAATCAGGGAGAGATGCATGGATGAGGGCACTGGGGAGTCGACAGCGTGGAGGGGAGTGCTCCAGTACAACGGTTAGCTCCACGTATGTGGGTTCTCCACGCAGATCGAGCATCGGCTCTCGTGCTACCGCACCAGTCGAAGACCACAGCAGCTCTGCTTTATCCATCCAAGCATCCAAATTGGGGTCATTGGCAACCCCTGCACCAACCCAACCCGTGACCCGTGCAACAGCACCAACGTTTGTCGAAGACGACGACGGCTATATCTGGGGCGATGCACCCGGGTCTCGAGCCACATCCACGCCGGAAGTGTATCCACTAGCGACGGTGATCACTATTAGTGGTGACCCTAATGAGCCACAGGAGACCGATGCATTGTCTGTACGGAGAACCAACGGGACTCGGTCTGTATCCCGTGCGGCCACGTCGCAGGTTGCTACGACTGTATGCGAGCTGTAACGCAGGAAAACTCGTCGTGTCCAGTGTGTCGCGCTCATGTGGATGGCGTCGTTCGGATCCAGGATTGAGCACCGGAATGCATTTTTGTAACTGTGAGTTTTTAACCTTTGAATATTCAGATTGCGTTGATAAGTTCGAAGTGTCTTCTGATTTTCATGCGGATACAGTAAACCTAATGGGTTCACCTTTTGCAGCTACTTAGAAGTTTGGGTGCAATCACTTGCCAAAACGTCGGCCACTATCAACTTGCGCCTGCACTTCGGCCATGCTGGGTCTACTGTGGGGAGAGGAATGGAGCGTCTGGAGAGCCTCTAAGAAAGCTCGTCTGGACAAATTGAAAGAAGTACTGCGATTAGAATTGCAGCCTAACATGGTCGTGAATCGCAAGCATCCGGTGAGGGGACTTACGCCACTTATGGCTGCCACTAGGGCCAAGAACACTACCAGCGTCGCAGAGTGTGTTCGTGTCTTGATATCTTACGGCGCGGATGTCAACACCGTAGACAACACTAAACACAGGAACACAGCGCTGCATTACGCGGCTTGCAACAACAAAGCAGCTGCTATCGGCATTCTGCTGGATGCCGACGCCGACGCATTCGCTCGAAACGCCGACGGATTCACAGCTTTGGATCTGGCCTGGATGAACCACCGACGAGAAGCAGCAAGGGTGTTGATGAAGCGCATCCAATTTCAGACTGGATGGCTGAACATATCCACTAAAGTCGCAATACCTCGATGGAAACGGTGTTGGTGCGTTGTGTTAGCTCGCGAACCGGAGTACACGTCAGCGGAGCTCTGCGTCTTCGACCATCCGGACCAAGCTCGCCCTGGTATAGTACTGCAGTTCGGCTCCAGCTCTACGATTGTGATCCCGTCGCAGAAGCTCTTTGAGTTTCACGTGGACGGTGTCAGAGTGCAGCATCTTGGACTTTCACGCTCAAATAGAAGCCAAGACGAGGAATGCTGCCACGAGCTCGCTTTCCTCATCGACGAGTGGAAGTTGCCAAATGATCGGCGCTCGTGGTTGAAAGCCCTTCGAGCTAGCTGCGCATTTACCACGGGAGACCGACGTGCATCAAGAATCAAGTGACAGCGTGATCTACCAAGTCAACAGGCAACGGGGAAGCGTAGTGAGCCGTGATCTTCGTCCATATCGTTTGGACGGCGTAGCTCACAGGAATAATTGTGAAATGGCACGTCTGCATATCTTCTCTACACGTAATTCCATTCTCCAACTTGAAGCTCTGTTCACAAGCGATTTGCATGTTAGCAGCCCACTGAGGCTCAGTCTGAGCAGGATGAGTACGACGAGCAAGCTCAAAACATTCCTGGCAACTTCGCTATAAACTCACATTTTAGGCGCTTAAAATTTGTGGATACACGCGATGCCTTAGGACCCAACCTCGTCAACTGGACGCACCATAACAAAGGAACCACGCCCCTGATGGTAGCAGCCGAGGGCAGACGCGGAGAGGGAGTCATACACCAGCTTATAGCTGCTGGTGCCGACGTCAACGCTGAAGATGGTACCAAGCTCAAGAATACGGCACTGCATTACGCCGCAATGACAAACAGCGACACCCTGACTGTCAACGCACTGCTGGAAGCAGGAGCAGACGCTTTTGCACTCAATCGAAAGGGGTTGTCACCACTTGACCTCGCACGGCAATATCGCCGGGAAGCCGTTGCTGCAGCCCTCATGGAGCACATGAAAGTGCATAGAGGGTGGCTGTTCCTACGTGGCAAGTTCCGCTGGAAGAAACGTTGGGGTGTCGTGGTGGCCTGCAATAAGCAGCGCACATCGAAAGAGCTGTGCGTGTTCCACAGCCCAGACGACGTTCGCCCTGATGCTGTACTGCTCGTCGATGAGTCTGCTCGAGCGTCACCTTTCACCTCCAGCGATAGCTTTTGCTGGTTGAAACGTGAATACGCCTTCATCTTTGACAAACCTGTCATGTGTCAGCGTGTGAAGCGACAGAAGCTCACGCGCTCCCCTATTTGCCGCAAGACCATGAGCCAAGAAGATGTCCAGACTCGAGATCTTGTGTTCGCCGCCGACAATTTCCACAATCTCGAGCGTTGGCAGCGAGTTTTGCAGAGTAATAACTTTTATGACCGCGAGACTGGAGCTCCTCTTTATGGCATGCCGCCGTATGATGTTCCTCGCGGCGAGCTCTACTATTGGCCGCATGAACTCGTCGAGAATGTGAGATCGTCAACACTGCGGCAGCAAGAACGACGTGAAGAGAACCGTGAGTCGTTGGCTGAACGGCTGCGTCGTACGCTTGAGCAACCCCAGCCACAGGACGAAGAACCTATTGAAAATATGCTACGAGGTCTGCAGGAACCAAATACTGCAGACGGCAACAATCAAGCGCGCGTTCGGTTCGCGACGTCAGAGCTGCATAAAACCGTCGAGGTGGTGCAACCGGCACAGCACCCTCCTCCGAGTGAAGGAGAAGGCAACAATGAACAAGAAAGCAGCGTGGGGGCAAACGATGAACAGCAGATTTCGTCGTCATTAGAAACGGAGGAACCAGATTTGTGCGGAATGTGTTGTTCACAGCGACGCAATGCAGTCTGTGCCCCTTGCGGACATCGGGCAGGCTGCCACGCCTGTCTCAGGACTGTTATGCATACCTCTCATGCATGATCATTTTGTCGAGCTCGTGTCCGCTCCATCATGAGAATCTACGACTAAATTCATTGGAAATGCTGCGTTAGCTTAGAACAAATTCGTTAGGACAGATATTTTATCTCAATGAGATGTCCTGTTGAAGAACCCCCAAAAAGTAGGGAAAGATAACAAATGAAGTCAAGGACAAATTGCTTGGCAGTTTATTAATAATCGCACGTAATAATCTCTTTTCGGGAAAAGGGTTAGCCTTTTCACTAGGTAGCCCTATGGGTCCACAGCAGTCTGCTATAATAATAGGGGCGCCGCTGATTGGGTATAACTCGACAATAGAGGAGTGGGTACAACGCCTTACAGGACCTCTTCACCCTTAATAGTACCGTAAAGTCTAGAATAGTTAGACCAGTTTAAAAATCTGAATTTGACATCACGTCTAGCAGCAATTTCGCGTTCTCCATCTACGAGCTGTTGAGCACCGACGCCGATGGAGTCCCGTTACTGCAACCTAATTACGACAAAACGACAGGTCTTGCAGCAACCTACCAGCCTCCCGTACACAAGAAGCAACCCCCAGAAGCAACACACGGCGTAATTTATTTTAGGGCTTCCTTCTTTTGAGAAAAAAATACCGGAACTGTGAAAGTTCCATAAGCCATTTGACAAATATCACAGTTGCCCAAGAGGAATAGCGGCTGTTGGCGCACACACAAAATGGACTAAGGCAGCAGCAAACACTTCGACGGCATTTGCTCCGATTAACTGCCACCGCCACTGTCCCCCCCAACGCTACAGCCACGAAGTAATGAAGGCACCACTCTCTCGCGCACTCGAAAGGCTATAGTTTGCAAGCAAATGCTGCGCTCTCGCCTCCAGAATATCAAGCTGATCGAAGAAAAGCTGGAGAAAATCTCACAGTTTTCACTAGAGCTTATGAATGAACGAGACAAGTTGGCTCTGATGATAGCTCACGTGAAGGAACAGACTATCCGCCTTGCCGCCGCTGCTGGAGTACCTACGCACGAAACAGGCTACGTGATGTCGTTCTCCGTGGCTCTCGAACAGAGCTGCGAAGCTCTATTAGAGCACATTTAAATCAGCTTAATACAAAACTCCCAGGAAGAAGAAGAGACGACGTAACTACTTAAAAAATCGATACCATTTGGCGAAGGCAAGTGCTCGTGCTAATGTGTTATGGTCGCAAGTAGCTCCAAGTCAGTCGCCTCTATCTCCTTAGCAATTTGGTTTGCTACAGTGTTAACTTCTGGTTGCATAACTATCATCCACATGATACGAAGCCGCATAATTGCGATATCGTCTGTTGTAACGGCAACTTGTGCAAGCTGGAAGCTGTCCTTCAACACGGAATAATCTTGGGCAATAGTCAACACACCACACGAAGTTTTATCGGGCTGCTTTGGCGACATTAACCATACTTTACTGTTCTCCACTGGATAATCTTCATTCGGCATGGTTTTATCATGCCACTCTTTCAAAAATGGCACAACCGTAGACGTGTAAGTCGCTTCCATCGTATCGCTATACGAAGATCCGCACATTGACTCGTAGTAGTAGGGTGTAAAGCACGGATCTTCTCTTTTGTAAGCAATGGCGACGATGACGACACCCCAATGGATGTTGCTTAAATGCAGAGGCAACACAAGGTAGTGGAAGCTCGAAATTTGTGACGGTGGTGGTTTCGGACAGCCCATAGTTGGAGAAAATGAATCCAATGCGTAACAATCTCCCAGCGCATCGCAGATGCATCGATAACTGAAATTGATAATGACATCAGAGAGCATTCTGTCACGCGCAAGCATTCCAACGAGCGTGTCGACCTTAACGGCGCCTTCACCACTTGATAGTCGGAAAGTAGAACTTAAACAAGCGCCCTCGAGCTGTACCACCACTTCGTTTGCCAGCTCCTGATGTTTTTCCCCCGCCGACAGTAAGAATATGTCGTCCGAATCAGTCTCCGCTTTAAACAACTCGGGGTTTCCAAGGATATTGCTCCACTTGGTCGTTTGCAGCCATTCCATGTCAGCTCTCCATGCGTTAATTTTTTTTTTACCACGTTGTAAAACTCCGACATTTTGAAGACGGCTTCACTGTTGTTACAGGTTCGTACAGCAGCCAACAACATTGTAGAAGCAAGTCAGTCACAGCAACACACCGAGCAGCACACCGAGCAACACACCGAGCAACACTACAAAAGCTTACCTTGTAAATCGTGGCGTTCCACCAGGAAAATATGCAATAATTGCTTCGGTGTTGCTGTCCTGGTGCTCAACCACGGGGTTGAAATACTTCGACTTGGGTCGCTTCTTCCGTTCTGCTTCAATGACCGCTTTCAGCTTAATTACTAGCGGTTTGGGAATTACAAAGTTGTAGACGTAGTCCTTGGGAGACACAGACTCTCGACAGCTGTGTGCAACACGCGCATTCATGAAATCGTCGTTTAAGATCGTTGGGTATCCTGCCAAGATCTCGCTGACATGATTCTGGTCGGAAGTATTTGTTGCCCACACGATGACGCGAGACACAGATGGCACATGTTTGTCCGGTAACGTAATAACGGCTAGCTTATTAGGCTTTGCGGGTTTCTCCAGCCGAGCTTGCTTTAGTTTTATTCGTTGGTTGCTTCGTGGTTTGGGTTTTGGAATACGTAGCACTTCCAGACGGCCTCCTTGTGTTCCAACGTTTTTCGATATTTTCTTGGTCGCTTCTGCCTTTACTGTAGGGTAATCACTCTTCACACTGGGTGGTTCTTCCGTAGATTTTACCGTGACCGCGGCTTTTGTCGCGTAATACTTCGTTAATCCGGGCTTCACGCCCGGATTAACGCCAGGATTCGCCGAAGTGGAGGTGGCGATGTCAATGTCACTGGATGGAGCTGTTTTATTCCGTGAGGTTGAACTACCAAGCTCACTTTCCTGCGACGACTCGGCCCTTGTAGTATTTCTTTGCAGATCAAACTCACTTTTCTCAATTTCACGAATGAAGTTCATAGTTTCAATGAGATCTGCTGGTGCTATGTCAGACGTAGTGTCGATAGCATCCAAGTCCTCTCCTGATCCGCCTTCATCTGGCACTGTTGTAGCGTCTGATGTTTGCTCTTCGGCTGATCCAACATCGTGTAGACCTTTGTTAACTATTGTTTTCCAGGCCTTCAGGGTGGAGTAGAATGCTGGACTCGACAATTCCGCTAGATGTTCCATCACATGTTCAAACACAGCTTTTGCATAGCAGTATTTCTCTTCTGATGACAGTACAACAACGTTGGCACGCTCTCGGCGCCGCATCCTTACATATACGACACGGCGTTTATGCTTACGCTGGGCTTCACCGCCACTTCGATCATGCTTTTCTTGAGTTGAGTCATGGGTTGCTTCTTGTGTTGCGGAATCATGATGGGTCGCTTCGACCATCTCGATCGAATCAAGTTGTGTTTCGATCGCGTCCGCTCCCGCTTTCTTTTGAGTCAAACCATCATGTTCATAAGCTGCACCTACTACTTTCATCGAGGCCTCCACAGCTTGAAGCGATGATATACCCTCTCTGAAAACCTTCTCCAGCTCCACCATCGCCATCATGATACCCCAAGTTGCTGGTACCGTGTGTCCAGTCCATTACCTAACTGTCGGACCACAGCTCGAAGCATGTCTTCTGAAGCGATGTCTGCATAGCTATGACACAAGCAATCCCCATCTGATCTTGCACAAGAAGAACGTCGTTGTTGTCCTCCTCCACAAATGTATCCAGTAGCACCCTGGTCCGCTCCACTGTTGTAGATCCCAACACTTCTTGCAAAATGTTTCTAGTCTGCTGTGAAGTCAGAACCATATCTGTTAAAGCAAACATAAAATAACAATGTTAATTTAAATTGATAAAACAAACTTTGACTGACACATCCTCGTCACGGTCACCAGAAGCACCCACCAAGCTAATCAGAAAGATATCGGTTGATATCTGCAGTGCTGGCCTTCATGTCTGCCAAAAGTCCGAGATCTTCTCGAACCTTGGACGACAGAGGCATCGACTTAGCTCCGCGGTACGAATCGTAAATAGTCTTGCTGGTTTTGTGGTTGTGCTTCGAGATCTACAGAAAACGATAATATGATAAGTCGGTGCTCACAAACGAAGCACATAATGTCAAAAATTCTTACCTCCGAGTCCAATTGAACGGCGACTTCCCATTTGGAACCTCCTTTCTTTACAACGTTTGCTGATCGAATCGTAAAGCTTGCCTCGCACCTGGTGTACCTCCAGCCATGGTCTTGTCGACCTTCCCCACGTGGTTCTTGCATTACCCCGTGCGTACACCGTATCCGCTTAAAACTTTGCGATAGACGCTCCGGAATGGGTAGAGCTCCTGGGCGGCTAAGCAACACGAAAGCAACAAAACAATCAAAATAGAATAATAAAAGCGTTAGTATATCCTATCAAAACACCACTCGTTAACCCCACTTGAAGATTACCTGTTGTGTTTCTCCCGAGTTTCAGAGCTTCGAATACGGTAATGCAGAAAAAATTCTGCCTCGTACCTTTCGAGTGCTGTCTGAAACTCAGTCCAGTTGTTGAATGTTTTGACTGGAAGCTCTGGCACAAAGTTATCCACATGCTTATGCGCTTTCAGCATCTTATTTCGCTCTTCCCACGTTTTAGTCTTTCGTTGAGGTAGGCGCCGTCCCACCGACACAGGCTGAGAGGAAGTAGCATGGCGGGGTTGTCCCCCATAATTAAGCTTGGAACGCTTGGGTGGAAACGCAGTTGTTACTGCGTCATCACAAACCGAATCTTCGTACTCCGTTCGAGACTTTTTCTTTTGCGGTTTTGACTTCGACCCCGCAGTTGACTGACAACTTGTTCTGGGATTGATTGTAGCAGTTTCAGCTTCGGCGTTCTGTCGGGTGATTGTCACAAACTGGCGAACCGCATCTTTAATATCAACAGCCACAAAAAGTTAGCAACATTACAAAACAACACACAAAGCAACACAATGAAGCAACACAGCAAGCAACATACCGAGGCTGACTTGACTAGCAGGTCTTGTTTTGACAGGTGCCGTAGTTCGTGAGTGCTGCGCTAGCGGTGTCTCCGTCTGCGGCATCTCCGTCTGCGGCGTCTCCGTCTGCGGCGCCTGCGCTAGCGGCATCTCCGTCTGCAGTGTCTCCGTCTGCGGCATCTCCGTGTGCGGCGTCTGTCGCTACATCTGCGTCTGCTATGGCGTCGGCAATAGCGGCTTCTCCGTCTGCGGTGTCTCCTTCTGCGGCGTCTCTGTTTGCGGCGTCTCTGTCTGCGGCGTCTCTGTCTGCGGCGTCTCCGTCTGCGGCGTCTGCGCCTGCGTCGTAGACCTCGTCCTCGTTCACCAGACCCTCCATGTCAGCATCTTCATTCATCACATCCGCTTGGGTGGCTGACGGGTCATCGATATACATATCATCGTCCACAGGGTCCGTGGTGAACCCTTGAGCAGCGCGGACGTAGTCGACTGGCTTGTGGTATCGCAAACCAGCACGACGTTCTATAAACAAACAAAATATCGTCAGGTGGCGGAAGCAGCACGAGTACCACGATGACTTGAACCCGTACCTTCATCTGTAGAGCCGTCTTCTCCTTGCGCTGGCGCTCCCTTTGCCAACATCCTCGCCGGGGCTGCGGCCTCCACTCTCGCTTTCTTTACTTTAAAACGGGGGGACCGTGGGATCCGTACTTACTCGAACAAAGTAAGAAATTCGTACTTACTCGAACATAGTTATCACAACATTTGAAAATTCGGCTCTTGTGATTTTTTACGTAATATAAACCATGATAAATTACCCAGCAACCCAAGAGAGTCGTAGGTTGCTCTCAGCGCTTTGTCGTGTAATCGTAGATAGGTTGCAGTAACGACTCCCACGCCGATGGGGCAGACTGGATCTTTGAGCACTCTGACACGGAGGAGGACGTAACCCCCCCCCCCCAGCACAACCAGCGCGGAGGACGACGCCGCGTCCGACAGTGAGACGACGCGGGAGGGTGGCGATGACGCATCACAACCAGTGCGTCGAACCGGCAATCCATACATCGATGCCCTCATTGAAGCCAGCGGCCTCCATCTAATCCGCGAGGGAAAAGTAAATTCAGCATTCAAGGAGCGTGGCGAGTTAGGGCTACTCTCGTTCTTCTTCACGCGAGAGTTCCGCGATTCATTGCAAAACTGGACCAATAAAATGCTCAACGAAAAGGGAAACCTGAGGCCACTGTATACGAGATCGATGCGTACCTCGGTTTGGAGATAGATCTGAGCTTTAACGTTGTGGCATATCAGGCGTTTAATGACGCAAATTCTAGAGACGTTCGCAGTCACTGCCGTGCCTGTGGGAGCTGTGAGCCTCGACGAAAACGCGGTGCGCACGAAAGCGCGTTCATCTGCTAAAACGATCGTGCCTTCTAAGCCAGGTAAGTACGGTGTACGGTTTTATGCTGTCGTTGGGTGGGAGAGCTTGTATGCTTACTCTGTCGGGGACAATGGCTCCGGAAATCGAGCGAGAGCAGCTCCAGCAGCCCGCTACGTCGACGTTTTTCCCGCTCGTCGAACGGCATTGTTTAGGACCCTTAAAAGTGACGAAATTCCAATAGAACGCAAATATGCAAGTGCACTGTGGATTGCAATGTGTGGACCCCTCACCAAGACGTATACTGCACCGAATTTGCATCGCCTCCTCGTGTGCGATAATTTTTATACAAAACACAGACTTGCTAAGACTTCATGGCTTTTACTGACGGTGAAATGAAGATGCTGGGTACAGTGAGAATTTCTTTACAGAGGAAGTGGAATGCGATGGTGCTGGAGGGGGGGGGCTGGGAACTCGTTGCTGCATTAAGCCAGGTTGGGAGAAGCTTCAGGAGAAGCACAAACGAGCTCAGAAAAAGCCTGCAGATCACTTGAGAACCATGTATGTACCAAATATGGCAATAGCTGCTCGGGCTGGTTACATCGTGTTTCGGAACAAGCAGACTGTAGTATTTTTTACAATCGATCTACCAGATACTCCGCCACAGCATGTGCTGTCTCGCGAATCGGCCGAAGCGGTATGGCTCTATCGCGGACTTGCACATCTTCGGTGTTGGGCCTGTGACTACGTGAAGCACCGCAAAACGTTCCAAGTCCCAGCAATGGTTGTCGCGTAGAACATTTTCATGAATGGTGCTTACCGAGTGGATCAACTTCGGAGCACCAATCCAATTCGTTGCAAGGAGAAGAAACTTTCAATGAGTATATTGACATGAGCTTTGAATTTAACACTTTTCAATGCTTTTTCGCTATTAAAAAAGGCTGCAGCAAATAAGGTGAAGCTGCGTAAATTCAAACAGCGCGTAGCTGAAAACTGACATCAGCTCAACGTGCAAGAATGGAGAAGGATCGGCGCCGACACCCAGTACCCAGAAAGCCGATACAAGATGCGGTAGGAGCTGACAATAACTACACCCAACCCAAAGCAGAATTTCAGTGGAAAGCTAAATTGCTATCTGTGCACGGGCTGCCAAAGAGGGTTACACGTAGCCTACTTCAGTGCGTTTCACTTTCAGGACGCGTTGAGCTCCACCTCGCTTACAGTCCACTTAGCACTTGATGCTGTCTGCGCTGCAGCGGTCGGCCATCCGATTGCACATACCCGACTAAGGAAAAACAGGCCCAAAACGTATCTAGATGAGCCAGAGCTACCGTCGAAGCAGGTAAATAGCTAAAGAATTGTAACTGATTTTGTTAATGAGGCGGGCTATTTCCTTGCCTACGCAGAGTGGAAGCTTGATTCGAGTTGACTTGCACAGGCGACCATTCATCTTCTAGTAGTAGAGCTGCGCGAGCGCTCGTGTCACACGGCTGGATGTTAGCCGTCGCTGAGTGCATGACATCATGCGTATTCTGCTGCCAATGATGTATTTGCCGTACTGTTGCCACTCGTATGGAGCGTCGCCGCAATAGAAGCACGTGTGGGGAGGCATCTTGCTCCACATCTTCAAATTTTAAAATGCGAGCAGTACCGTGAGCTACTGATTTTCAAAATGTGCGATCCACGTGGGTAGGAGAGTGAACCTGATAGGCCGATTATTTACTTTGGCGGCGCGCTCATTGACCGAGCTACAGGTCCGTGGTTGACCACTAAAAACCTCTGGTAATGAAAGGGTTAACCGCCGATAGATGCCGTATATTACTTCCAAAAGTCGCACTACCGTATTCCAACAACTACCGCAGCCGTAAATTTATCCATTTATGGTCGATTTAAGAACTTAATGGCTGCGTTACTAAAAATTATAAATTATCCGAGATATAAAACGCTTCCGTCTTGGGTACGTATCTGTTCTTTTAAGCTCAATTTGTTTTAAATACTGAGCCTTCCATTTCAGAATTTGCGTGGGAGCGAGAAGAACGCGCGGCTGCGCCAGGAACACGAGTTCCTCACCCGACGCTGATGTAGCTGAAGCCCCATGACTCGTGCGCAGGACGCGGCCAAGCCAGAGAGATCCAAGCTTTTAGGAACCAGTCTACGGTATCGTGTCTAATTTTTTGGCGTGGCAATTCATGGAGTTGACTGTACGCGGAGTAAGGTTTCCCAAAATGCATATCAACGAAGAAGACGCGAATGGAGGGCTTCAATGTGTTACTGGATCGCTGCTATCAGTACGTTTTGGTCTTCCAAATGAAGCGGCGCAGCCGTACATAAAATACATTGATGTGCAAACGACGCAATGAATTACGTTCATACACTCATCACTCCCTGCTACACTCTCTTCCAAGCTCTTGTTCGCCACCATCGTCTCATGTGCGTTGAGCTCAGCGATAGCACGCCTTATTATGTTGTGGTCCGTCGCGACAGTTATGATCTTGTGTCCAATGAAATCATCAAAGATCTGGCGATTCTTCTCAAACAGATCTGTTTCGAACGCCAAGTCATAAAACTTCACCCAGGTGTCCTTGGAGACGATTCCGAATGACGTGTTGGACTTGGCGGCGATGCTTTCCGTGGCTTCTTTCTTGTATTCCTCGATCTCAGCTTCCCTCAGTTGCTTTGTCTCCCCTTTATCATCTCGGACCATTCGCGAAGCTTCGTCTCATCAATCACCTATCTATCTTTCCACAATAAGTCGCCGTCTATCGTCTATTTAAATTCGGGCTTTGGTTCCTCGCACCTTTGCTTTTTTTGCGACCCGTCGACTGATGAGTGACGCCACGCTTTTTGCCTATGACGCTGGTGGCCCCGGTGATCTTTTGTTCTCTGACTGCATCGTCGGCGACCTTAGTGACCTCGGCGTCCCCGTCTCAGTTGGTTTCGACGTGATCGGTCTGCGGCTCGTATGACATGTCTGCAATGTCGTCTGTGCCGGTGCTGACTCGACGCTGCTGGGTTAAGAGCTGGTTAAGAGTGGCATCCGAGTCGCTCTCTTCCTCGTCTTCACCACTGGCATCGCTGTCAAATATATCGACATTCGGAGTATCCGCTCGCGGAACGGTAGATGATTGACCCAGTCTGTCTTCAGCTTCGGCTACTTGTCTTCGAAGCTCGTTGCAGTGGCTAACGTGTAAATCGAACACTTGCTTGAGCGCAGACTGTATAGTAAACGGGTAGGGGACATGGGGCTTGAGCTTCCATGAGTGCTCACTCCATTCATCCCGAGCTGTATGTTCTTGTCTTTAGCAAGTAGCACGAGCTGAATCGCGCGCGCCCCCAAGGCAGCGATCTCTACTTCCAATTCCTTGCCACGATGCGTGGAGAAACGCTTCACCCAAACTTCGTAGTCGTCGAGGTGCGGATACTCGTGAACAAACACTGTGGCGTCGGGGTCTTCTCCTTGGGTTGCATAGGGAGCATAACACGAAATTTTCAATCAGCATTGCCTTTGTTCCGATAATCATCTACGCTGTACCCTTGTCAAAGTTATTCTTCTTGAGTTTAATCACCATAATCTTGTGGGCTCTTTAGTCACGAGGCGATCAACGCGGCCGATTGAGTTGAGAACCTCAGACTTAAAGGATACCTCTCTGCGCAGCTCAGCGTTGTCGACAGCGTCATATTCGCGAGCAACAGCCTCCATTCCTTCATCGACCAACACGACCTTCTCCGCCTCGTTGAATATCTCAAATGCTCGGTTTCCACTGGTGCGCAGCGTGTCACGAACGATTGAGTGTAGCCGAGTGACTCCTTCGTCTGAAAGCGCAGCTGATGCGAGGCAGAACAGTGGGAGGTTGCCGTCTTTGGCAAGGTAAACACGCTCGATTCCGTCACGCCAAATGAAGTCGCCGATAGCAGACCTGTGGGGCGGCGCTTTTTCCATGTGACGTTAGCGCTGGTTTTCTTTGTAGCGATCTCATCTGACATCTTGCGGATATCTGCGACGCGACAGCTGTGAATGCGCTGCCGACGCTGGTCCTCAAGCTTCAGGCTCTCTTCTTGATCCTCTTGCTCTTCTTGCTCGTCTTGGTTATCGTGTTCGTCTTCAGCGTCTGACTCGTCTTTTGTGTTCTCGCCGCGCTCACAAACGTCAGCTTCAGATATTTCTTCGGTTTGCTCGGCGCGTCGGCAACGCAATGCACTAGCGCGCTGTAGTAGTAGCTGTTGTTTGCCGTCAGCTTAAAAAGTGAGATGGTCACAGGCCATCTCTTTTTTTAACATCCCTCGGCTTATCTTATTGATGGGCACGCTCCTCTTTCCTCGCTTTCTCCTTTGAATGACAGATGTGGCTGCTGCTATTAGCCAATCAAAATTCTTCATTCACAGCATACAACTTACTTATATTGTGGCGTAACACTCCTACTAAAGATGCTGGTGTTGTCCATCAATCTTACTCATTGTCCATCAAGGTCTTTCTCGAAGGATGCAACGTCAACACTGTTCTCAGATTAGTAACCAAAATTACTACCCATATCTCCAATCGGATGTACTCTTTTACACAATGGGTGCTTTTGAACCAATTTATAGCTCATATCATATTCTTTACTTTATCTTATATAAATATTATACGCAATTTTTGTATCGACGTTTCCGACAATGAATGAGACTCCTCACTCTCTCTTTTGCTTTTTTACTGCACAAGTGCTGGTCCCGACGAAAGCCTCAGGGGTGCGTCCACAAGCTGCTTGTACTCTTCCAGGCGACAGTGATCCGGCCTAAGCCGCAGTGGCCTTTCAGGTCCCGGCCTTTGGCGCGCTAACGGAGCACCAACCGCTAATTGGGGACACGTCACTGAGAAAGTCCGGTTATCCGGCTACCCGTGGGCGTCTAGTCTTTGACATTTTTACTTTTCAGCTGCGGTAAAAGAGAGAGTCAAGTAATAAAAGTGACTAAGGATTGAGGCCGTGTTCGCGCTGCCCATAAAATAGGTATTCATCGGGCAAAATTGGATTTGGGGTCGAAATAGAAACCGTGAACACGACGAAAAGTAAATTGAACTTTGAGGCCAAAGTGGGGTTTGCTCTTCCGTTTTGAAATTCGGGTCCAGACCTGAATTTTGGTCAAAATCGATCTTTGGTCGGCACAATTAAGGCTAATGTTACTTTATAGTGTTTACTAAACCGATGGGATTCTCCTCGTACATGTAATAAGTCCTCCCTCATTAATCAAAAGACCGCGGAGGACATAGTCTTAGGCATGGAGTCGAAGCCGCAGCAAGCCGCGAAGCACAGCGGCAAGAGCCGTAGCCCTTCCCACAAGGTTAAGACGGAAGACACTCGAGAGGAGAAGGGCGGCGGAAGCAAGAGCGGTGGCGCCAAGAGCACCAGCAGCAAGAGCAAATTGGACGAGACCAGCGAGGTGGTGTGAAGGGCCTCCACGATAGCGTACACACCATGAATCCGATACCCATGGACAGTCCAATACGCTAAGTCGAATATGACTTCTTGTGATCGACAAGTCGACGCTGTTCGGATCCAGTGGAGCGCAATAGCAAGCACTTCACGCTGATGGTTCAGCGAGCTTCGAATATGGACATTGCAGCGTGCGAATAGTGCATCAAACACCTGGGCATCCATTCGAAAGTGATCTCTAAGAGCCTGGATTGGTGAATTGTAGATCGCTTCAAAGAAGCGCTGACCATCGTTTGTTGTGAGACCGAGGAGCCTCACTGCCTTCTGGTATTCTTCTTATCGTAACTGTAGCCACAGAAGCATTGCTGAAATCATGAGCAGGAGGGTCAACATGGTTCTTGGCAAGACCACGTCTGTCAGCTTGACGGAGACCGTATAATGTCACTAAACTGACATAAGTGTCACTAAGTTGGGTACCTGATAAAGTACAGTATTACCAAGGACGAACACACCATGGTCCGAAAGCAAACTTCGTGTGAGATACAAATCCGTGTCCCCAAATTGAAGTTTTTCGAAAAAGGTATTTATGGCAACTGTTGGCAGGCGCGAACACGGCCTGAGTAAAATGTACTCTGGGGTGAAGCCTGAAGGTGTCAAAGTTATATTTAGAGGTCTAGGGGACATAAAAAAATTATTTTTTCCTTAAAATATTTCTTTAATCTATTAAAACGCTCTCTTAACGGTTAGCATTCATCTGACTTTGTATTTCTTATCTGGAAATTACACTTTAGCTTGCGAACTTTCCTTTTTCATCACTTTCACCCTTTTTGAGAATTACACTCTTTATTTGAGGTACTCAAAACATAATTTGAGCTACCCTCATTTGTAACGGTTTCTTTTACTCCCATCATTAAACGGAGTTTTTCATAGTGTTCTTGTGTAGCGGTGTTACATGGTGTGGAACACACAGGGGTACGAAGTACTTAGAGAGCTAACAAACTCTGAGTACATAAGTTGGAGAGCTAACAAGGTCCCTCAGTACGTTGGCTGAAACCCACACGTTATGCATTTGATTAGGTTTAGCTAAGCTAGATAGTTAAACAGATACATTTACCCCTAGGTGGCTTGGCCGCAATAATAGTAAAAATAAAACACTTCTGATCTTAGAGCATAAAAGTTAAGGTATTAGCTTTGAGCCCTGGTCTTGTGCTGTAAGCTCCTTTGGATAAGAAACTTAGTATTAGTGACTCTTAGAGTCGAACGTCTTCCCCTGACGCTAAAGCTACGGCAGCCCCGCTGCACATTGACTTAGCGGTTAGCTAGGGCATCAGCCACCATATCATCTGTATTACAGTATGAAAGACTGATACTCTTTTCTTCATGTTTGTCCCGGGCGTATAGATGTCTAATATATATGTGCTTAGTGGACGAGTGACTGCATGGGTCCTCAAAAATACTTATTATGGCAGTGTTATCACACCAACGTGTGTCGGCTGTACTTGGCCGAAGCCTAGTCCATTTAAAAGCAGCCGTAGCCACATTGCATCCCTTACACCCTCACTCCGCTGTATTAAGACTAATACAATCTTGCTTAATACTTTTCCAAGCAATGCATACACCAGCTAGTAATGACACAATCCCGTAATAGATTTTAATTTTTCATTTGCATTCGCGTCTGTGTATAGCTCTAGCTCAATAGTACTATTTTCATTGTACTCTATGCCATACTTCGAGGCTCCTTTCAAGTACTTTAGTACTCGCTGAGCCGCCAGCCAATGCGTCTTATTATAGCAAGACAAGTATTTACTTAGCTCCCTAACAGCATTAGCTATATTGGGTCTAGTTCCTCTAACTAGATACATTAAAGAACTCACTAAGACTCTGTAATCAAACGGCTGTGCCGCTTTTTGCTCTGGCGTTAGGGTTGTTTCCTTTTCTAGAACCACGCTCTTAGCTTGTGGTGTATGTACTGCTGTGCAGTCCCGCATCTGAAACTTTTCTAAAAGGTCATTTATATACTTTTGCTGAGACAAGCTCAGAGTTTTCTTTTCTAGCTCCCTTTTGATCTCCATTTTTAGAAAGTGGTGCAGATCACCAAAATCTTTCATTGCAAACTTAGCAGAAAACTTCGCCTTTAGCTCGTTAACTAAGCTCAAATGTGACTCTGCGATGGTCAGGTCGTCAACATACACGCACGCAATAAGGATGTGCTTGAGTACTTCTACCACCGTTTTAGATTCAAGCAATGCTCTTTCTTGCATCTAAGACCGTCTAAGCTCTTAAGATACCCCCCCCCCCATCGCAATACCAACTTTTCCTTAGCAGACAGGTGAATTGCATCTGAGACTGAGGGTGGATTTTCTGGACTTCCCTGCAGAAAGTCCGCCATCAGCACGCGCACTTCTGGTAGTCCCTGCTCTAACTGCTTGCGCTTATAAAGTTGATCTTGAGTGTTGACGTGGCGTGGGTCAGCAACTTTTCCTTCCACATAGTATACCCCTTGCCCTTAAATTTTTTAAGTCCGCTAGTGTTCCTTTCATTGGTTATGGACCGTTATTTGAACTTAAAATGTTAGTAGTTGCTGTTGTTTGCCGCAGTTTAAAAAGTGAGATGATCACAGGCCATCTCTTCTAGAACATCCCTCGGCATATCTTATTGATGGGCACGCTGGCCTCTTTCCTCTCTTTCTCCTTTGGATGGGAGAGGTGGCTGCTGTTATTAGTAAATTAGGATAACTCAACTGATCGTAATAGCCTTCCATAATTCTTCATTCACAGCATACAACTTACATATATTGTGGCGTAACACGCGCACTTGTCTGATCCGCGCTGTGTACTCATGGACATTGACAAGCGTCTCCGCGTTAGGAAAAAGCTCGGGCTCGACGTCTGGCTACGTGCTGCCCAAGGCACAAATATATTGCAGCACTGCGATCATCTATAGTTTAAAATAAATAAAATATCGCTTTTAATTAAATATCACGGGCTCCCATATCCAATATCGCTGTGGTCGTTTTTGCGATTGAATAGATAGCGCTGTTGGATAGGATTGTGGCGATTACTAATCGACCTAAAAAAGGCCATGTTATGTGCATGTACCCCACAACCCACTATCAACTGGGTATCGGAAGGTCTCTATTGGGGCAAATAAGTGCGATTTTGAATTCTGAGTTTGAAGCCAAAAAGTACAATAATAAGTGTGTGCGAACTTAGCGCAGTGGCGCCAGGCGCCATTGCGACATTTTGAGCTGCAAACCTCCCAATTGTATCATCGAAAAGTGCGAAATCGATTCATTCATTTTGGCGCGAAATGCATCTGAAAAATGCGCGTCACCACGGCGCGACCAACCCCAAAAAGATCAGCAGACTTGATCGGCTCGGCGATATATTGGCTTCCTTATCAGAAGACGAGGAAGAAGCCAAGACGGGGGGCGTCAGCCCATAAACTACATCGAGGCCACGGACTGCAGCCTTAGCGCTCGTTCCCCCACATCCTCCTCAGCAGCCTGGCTTTAGAGGAAAATTACCTCTTCACTGAAGCGCGACCACGATTGCTTTGACCGGGGTAAATCGTCGAAGCAGATATTTCATCACGCAGGTAGCGTAATGCTCCCTCTCGGCAGGGTGCACGTCCACGGTGAAGTCTTGTACTCCAACATTCCGCATTGCGCTCGGGAGCCCTGTCTAAATGCAGTGTGATTGTCAAAACTCAGGCTTACTTTACGCTAATAAAAAAATATTAGCACTTATCCGACCTAGCTTAAGTTTAGTATCAGCATTAATGGTCAATCATATATTAATTTGTTTCGGATAACCAATCACATCCAAATACAAAGCCAGTAGGGTTAGGCTGGTCATCTTAACTTCACATCGGACGTATCAGGTCCAAGGGGCACGGAAAATTTGTGTATCCCCTTGATATTAAGAGGCTGGCGTATCACACGCATATTTTTATTTTATCCGACCGGCGTAATCAATTCGGTACAAACGAGCCAGTGAAATTTGTTGTATTTATACCGTAGCAATTTCTAGATGACGCTAAAATGGCGACATGATGCATGCTATCAAGAGCCTCTGTGATGACGAGATGCAGTAACCACACTTGTAGCTTCTAATAGTTTCCGTGAGGTGGTGCATTGCGAATTGCTTTTATTGTACCCGATATTAAAGAGACATTGACAATTTGCACCAGCTACTTAGACATGTTTTACATTATTTAACGCTCGCTAGCTACTGAGAGCATTGAGCTCTACATCGACACGAACAGCAGCTGGGACAGGCATCTGGACTTGGTCGGGCTACCAGCTGGCAGCATGCTTCTCGCCCCGTCGGGTGGGGAAATATCTCTTGCGGGGTCTGCACGGGGCCTGGCGGCGGCATCCTCGCTGGTGGAAGCTGAATAGATCGACGATACCACCGGAGTCCGCCCTTCGGAGTGCCACCTGCAGGCACGCCCCCAACGGGCAGCCTGCCGCCCTCCCTGCCGGGCAAGCCACCACAGCCCGGATCTGCCCGCTGCTGATGTCACCTTCGCTCCTTCCGTCTTTGTTGTCCTTCCTGTCCATGGTCCCGCCCCACTTGTCGTCGCTGCCACCTTCCTGCTGCATGTCGTCGCCGCCACCGTCCTGTCGCACGTGTCGCCGCCGTCGCCACCTCCCTCTTCGCCTGTTGAAAAATAAAAGTGTTTAGTGTGTGGCCCACAATATCTAATCCATAAACTAATATAATTGTTTTTGAGGGTTTCTTTGATATGACGTACCCTAGTTTTGGTACAGGTCCGATTAGGTCATCCGGTCCGATAAAATTTATTATGGTGTTTGTGTTTTGAACTGCAATTTTACCGTAAACTTAGAGCCCGCCAGGAAAAGACGCAGTCCGTGCAAAGCCGCGAGTAAGGTTCGACTCCAAAAAGCCTGCAAACTCAAGACTCAACTCCCACGTATTTGCCCTATTAGAGACCTTTCGAAGCCCCGAGCCAAAATGTGAAACTTCAACCCTGGACTCACAGTTGCAAATAGCAACTGTCCAATAGTTGCTCGAGAAAGAGAACATGTTGATGAAAAGTCGCGGTCCTTGTCTTTTCGCATTCGAAAACTCCGAGCCCAAAATGTTTTAGAACCCAATCCTGGTTCTTTGGGGTTCTGAGTAATTATCAGAACCGTGGTTCTGGTTCGACTCGTGCTGATTTGCTCAACCCACTAGTGAGCTAAAACAGAATTTAACTTCTCAATAAAGAGGTTTCGCAACGCGATTCCGTTTCCATTCAGACGGCAAAATACATAAAAGAGGTCCTGCCAGCGCCGCTTAGGGTTATCTGCAACAAAATGGCGTCTGAAAGTCACAGGAATGGCAAACTCAGAGGAATCAAACCGCCTCTCAAATTCGATTGTTCTTTCTGGCTGTAATGCGGGTCGACGAAGAAATTTTGCTCTGGCACATGGTGAAGAAGGTGTCGTCCAAGCGGAAGAAGCTGCTGTATCTTGTGCTGCTTCAGAATGGAGAGATAGAGCGCCCTCTCATCCCTGACATTGTGTTCTCCTTGGCTGCTTTTACCGACGCTAACTGTGAGCTGGAATTTCGTTTTGACATCGTATGGCTGCAGCGCCTCTGCGCTCTGTTCCGCGTGCCCGATGTGATCATAACGGCTCGCAGGGACCGTGTTATGGCTATAAAAGCACTCTGCATCATTCTACGACGTCTGGCGTGTCCACTACGTTTATACGAGCACCTTCTACGCTGTAAACGATCCCGTGCAGCTCTTTCGCGTATATTTCTTCACATGGTTGAGCGTGCTCACGACAAGTTTGCCCAGAAGATTTATTTTGCTCACGATTTAGTGGAGAAACGAATGGAGCTTTACTGCACTACTATCCAAGATAAAGGAGCCCCGGTCGACTCCATTTTTGGCTTTCCCGATGAACTAAGCTACGTGTCTGCCGCACGTCTCCTCGTCCAGGGGCTCCTGGTGAGAACCTACAAAAGTATTGCTACAGTGCGCACAAACGCTGCCATTCAACTACCAGGCAGTCACTGCACCCGACGGCATGTGCATCCACTTTTGGGGGCCGATGAAGGGGAGACGGCAGGACAGTGCCATGCTGCGCGAGAGCAGATTGATAAACTACTTTGAGGAGCATGAGGAGCTTGTTGGCGTTCGTTTTCCTTACGGCGTCCCCGTGTATGGTGTGCAGAAGCTCATTCTAAGTGGATACAAAGGAAATGTAAGCGATCCTTTTGAGCGTGCTTTCAACAAGCAAATGAGCAGTGTCAGAGAATCTGTCGAGTGAAATTTAAGTGTCTGAAGACGCTGTGGGCTTTTGTCGCGTATGCACCCCAGCAAAAAATGGTATTTCGCCTATCGGCAAGTTTGTGACCATGCTGCTCGCTAATTGTCAAAACTGCCACTCAGGTGGTAGCCAAATAAATAGTTATTTTGGACTGCAACCGCCAACGCTAGACGAGTATCTTGGTTAGAAATCGTAGCTCTGCATTATACTGTACTTCCACCACCCGACTTGTTCAACATGGCTAGCTTTAGCATCATTGCATACTTCTTGTTTTCTAGTTTTGCCAGCTCCAGCTGATGAGCTGCTTCTCGCTCGGTACGATCTTCTTCTTTCTCCTTGTGTCTGTCCTCACGCTCCTTCTCTCGTTCTCGACGGCGCTCCTCAAATTTCTCTCGGCGCTCGGCCGCCTTCTCCTCACGCTCCAACGCGTTGTCCTCACGAAGTAAGTCGTACACAGTGTACTTAAGATTTTTTTTCGCTGCAACCGCCGTCTTTACCATCTGTGCGCGTGCGCATGCGCTCCACGGCTTCGTCCCGCACGCTCTTGGCAATAGTCTCCGCTGCTAAAACTTTCTCCCTTTAAGATTTAGCTTTGGTTGCATCATCCCTAGCCTTTTCGTTGACTAGCAGCAGTGCCTCATCAAGTAGTTGTTTGCGCTCTTTATAATCTTCTGAAACCCCGGACAAAGATGTAGATTTGCTGTCCCAGCGTCATGGTACTCTCAGGTTACGATATAAGTCATTGACGTCTAGAGGAGTAGGTATGTGCTTCTGTGTGGTTGTATGACGCACGTTATTGTACGTTTCATGCATTTTGACGGAGACCTTGCGAGTTAAGTTGGAACAGCGATTTAGCCAATCGACGAGTAGCATATTTGAGAGAGTTAACGACCTCAAGGACGAGTTGGGCTTAGATAATAGCGAACGGCAGACATTCAAACCGCCATTGTTGAACTTCCTGCGCTTGGGCCTTGTAGCCGGCCCTGGTGTCTGTAGAGATTTCAGGGGAGGTGGCATGCTACACTGCTAAGCAGCTTAAGTCAAGGCCCCCTTTTCCGCTTGCCCTTGCATCACCTCGGGTCTTCCTCTGGTCTTCCTCCGCGCGGAAAGTAAAATGCCAAACAGAAACGTTAGTGGACGAAAGTGTTTTCACTCCAACATTTGATCCGATGAGTTACCATCTGATTGTGAATAGACTAGGCTGCAAAATCGAAACAATCCTATTCCGCACCGCATCTGACTGGAACAGGAATTTTCGGCTCGCGACACCTCTCTAATAACTAACATGAAAGGTTTTGGAAATGGTTTAAGCCTTTCGCGTCCGCCTTGCGCTGTATAGTATAGTGACCCTCAGTCACGCGCGTTTAAAGGAGCCGAAACGGCACCTTTTGCTTATCCCACCTTGCTGTAGCCATTGTGCAATCGGTCGTCGCGCGATTGATCGACTTATCAAAAGGGACTGTTTTGGCTCCTTTTAGAATGCACAGTGATTGGATATTAGAGAGCACTTGTGCATTCCGGTATTATTCAGCGAATCGGGACTGGGCAGATCAGCGTCTAGAAACGTAATTCCGGAAAATAGTGACACGCCTTGACTTGTCAAAGAGTGTGACTCACACTGGAAGCGATGATTCGTACTGCAGCAGTGTCGATATGGCCTGGAAAAGCATACATGTACCACGAACATGTATCACGGTAGTTGGCAACCATCAAACATTGCAATGATTGACCTGGACTCCCCAGTGCAGCGTACTTGGTCGCACCAGTAGCTACATTCGATCGAGCCGTGCTTATTCCTAATCAGGACGTCTTCCAGCGACTCGTACTGTAGTACGACGGTGCATCATGATGCAAGATCATTGATAAAGGATGTACTTCAAGTATGCACTTCTCTTCATTTCAGTAAGTATATCCGCTAGCACAGAGATGACGACAAGCGCATGGCCACCGGGAATGCTTCGACTATTGTCAAATATCTTGGTTTCAGTATTGAAATTGCACGCTCAATGGTTGTACAGCTGATTACCTTTTTCAATTTAAAGTATTACGTTTTGTATTGTCCAGTTCTCTTATGGCAATGGATTCTTAAAACTAATACGATTCGATTTGCTTACTCGGTGCATCATTACTGGATATAACGACAAGTTGCCTCATGGCGAGCGCCCAGCGGTCGACCGCTGGTGGCTCCCATGATGATCATCAAGAGCCAGGCCCATTCGCTCGGCTTCTTGCAGAAGCTGTGTGGGATCTAGAAGAAAAGGATGAATCCATACCAGACACCAGTGTTTTAGTTAGCCGCGGAGAGCAGCAATTGATGCTTGAAGGACGGTCTAGTACGTTACAAGGCACAGATGAAGCTACTGAAAGACGACAGTATTGCGGAAGCAAGAATCAGCACCGAGTACATAATCCCAGAAACCCACAAGATCAAGGTAGCTCAATTTACCAAGCTGATCACACTAGCCTGGAAAATCAAGCAAAAAGCAAGACCTCAGAATCTGTCACAGGCAAGAAAAGGCAGAGTCAAGCTGGACAACAAAAATTAACCACTAACGAGCAACCGCGAAAGACACAGCGCAATTTATCCTCAGCTCTTGATGGCACCGCTGCCCATAACGCTGATAATTTCAGATCAAACACAGCAGCCGCAGAATTGACGTCCACCTCCATTGATCCAGCTCCGACGGCCCCCAAGAAACGCAAAAAGGCCTCAACGTCGCGGGGACAGCAGCTTTCAGCTGTGATGGCAGGAATTTACGTGAATAAGCTTGTAGCTTTCTCGCCGATAAAGGAGGCGTGGCTTAAATCGAAGAAAATATACTGTGATGCGGGCAGCGCATACATCGTTGGCCGAATTACTCGATTTGACAAGAAAAAAGCTATGCTGGAGATTCAATGGTTGGATACACAATTCCAAAAACAAGATGAATATGTCGGTGTGAGTGTTGTGCAGCGCGGCATTGAAAACTACAGCAATATCATGAAGTCGCCGTCCAAACCGGCGTGGAGGTCACTATGTGAGGAGGATGAAAGCGAGGTTCAAATACAGGAGGACGCTAGCGATATTGAGAAGGTAGATGACGATTATAAACGCTACGAACCGGACGTGGAGCTTCCAACGACGATGCATGAAGTGGAGACAATATTTAACATGAAGTTTGATCCCAGAGCTCACATCGATGGTCCTGCCGATCTCTATCAACATGCTGATGGGTCTACAAAAACTAGGATTCGAGCGGAATATCGACATTTATTTGAGCATTCGGCATCGTCTTCGTTTTTCGCCTACATTCCCGTTTACTTTTGGATTGAAGTACTTCATCAATCAAACACAGCTATGCGAAACTATGAGCGTGAAAGGCGACTGAGTCACCGGCCGTTGTTTACGCTGCAGGAGTTGATGACTTTCTTAGGAATACTGTGGTATATGAAGCTCGTAGACAAGGGAGAATATGCGAATTACTGGGGGTCCCAAATTGAAGATCGACTCTTAGGTAGCAGCAGCATTGGCCTTGAGAGTGTAATGCCACTGACAAGGTTCAAGCTGCTGCGAAAGTCATTTTGCTTTCGAGCAAGCGCAAACACAGGTACCTCGTCCGAAACGCCGTCGACAGCGACAAATTCAGGCGGCAGTGCAGTGGTGCAGACCAACATCGACGAACCACAGCTTAATGCAACACATGGACCAGTGCCTACTGCGAATGGTGAGCCCTGTGAAGACAGTGATGCCACTGCTTCGATTTCTGGAGAATCTATTCCTATTGCAGGTGAACCGCCATTGCCTCGTAAAGCAGACCCGGTTGTTCGAATTCGATCCTTGCTGAACATTTTGAAAATAGCGGGAGGTAAATACGTCGATTTGGGCAGAAATGTATCGCTCGATGAAGCAAGCGTGGCGTGTCGATCAAAGTTCGGGCGGCACCTAATAATGTTCAATCCCATGAAGCCGGGTGGCAAATATCACTTCAGAATATACATGTTGTGCTGTGCGACTACATGGATTGCAGTGAACTTTCGTGTCCATTGTGATAGCGATATTTCCGATCGACCGGAGGCTGTCATTCCATCAGCTGAAATTCAGGAGCTTCGTGAAGATTTAGAAACTCTCAAAACTGTACGAGGGCAAGTTGTAGAGGCGGTTCGCCCGCTACATTTCTCAAACCGCGTTGTCAAAGCCGACAACTATTCCATGTCCGTCCAGTTATTAGCAGCACTCAAGGTAAAGGGTCTCTATGGACGTGGTACCGTGCGTGCCAATAGGGATCATTTTTCGAAGCATGTAGAGCTACAGAAAGCACAGTGTAGTCGGGGAACATACCGTCAGGCCGTTTCAGTAGATCACGAAATGGTTGCAGTATCGTGGTTTGACAGTGCAGTTGTGAAGATGGTGTCGAACGCAGACAGCTCTACTGCTTCAGAGCTGACTCGTCGTGTGGGAAGCCGACAGCAGCCGTACACTGCTCCAGCGTGTGTGGCTCAGTATAACACACACATGCAGGGGGTGGATCGCTTAGATCAGTTGAGAGCACGATTCTCTCGCAGACGGACATTCATTCAAAAAGTGGTACAAGAAATTTGGTATGGCATTAGCTGACGTTGCACGAGTCAATGCATATATGACGAGGAGACAAGTTGTAGACATGAGCAAAGCGCGTGACCCCCACCGAGATTTTGTCACTCAGCTAGCCGAAGAGTTACTTTCAGGAAAATGGATGAATGCTCCTATTGATCGAAGGATGTTCTACGCTGCTTGTGGAGGTGTTACCCCAGCATCTTGTGGTGATGTGACGGCCGGGTGGATGTGCGGTGTTGAATCGGTCGACACTGCTAACAGTCCTCAAAAACGATGTGTTGCGGTGTCGTCAAAACAACTATTCCACTACAGCAGGAAGCGACGGCAGTGCATAGTGTGTCGCTGGGAGAACCGCGGTGAAACTGTGCTAACCGACCACTGTACTCTTCATAACGCTAGTCTTTGCCAGACTATCAACACCGCTATGTCCAAGTCTTATTACTGCCAACAGCCAGGTCTCACTTGCTGGGAAAAATTCCACACCTTTTATCTTCCGCAACATTTGTTCTCGAGCAAAGGGAACATCATGAAAGCTTCTGAGCTGTACAAAATGAAACTAAAGGATCCGGCTCCAAATTTCCCACAGAAAAAAAGCCCAGCTGTGCGCAGTATTCTCTAAAGTGCCAATATATTATGTTTTCACTCCGCTTCGCTCCGTGTAGATGTACAGCTTTACTAAGGATGATGTCCAACTTACTGATACGTTGACTTCTCTATTCAATTCCCAGCGACAGCAAAATGTCTTCAGGCAGACAGCACTATGACGAGGGCACACTGAGCTTGTAAATATTGCAACCCACGCTTTAGGCATCAGAGCAAACTCATCCTCGATGTGATTGTTGTTGAAGGCTCAAACCGGAGATTGTTTGTGTACACAATAGTTGCCTCTGAAAAAGGACTCACCAGCGATAATTCCGTATCACGTACATCTTGACCGCAAACGTAGAGTTTACGCAAATTTGGCCAGCGATCTACAAATGTTTCAACGATCTTGACGTTCTCTTCAACTAACCCACTGCAACATTCAATCCCAATACTCTGTCTAACGTCCGTCTCCAGGGCAAACTGTGATATAATATTCCAGACGCCAGACCCGACATCAAGAAAAACGTCACTGCCGGCAACCAATTTTATCTTACCGATTGCTGCAATCAGTGCACTCACTGCATCAGGTAGAAGTTCACCAGCAATTAGAGCCGGCAAAGACGCAGGATAGACGACAGTTTTTCTCGTGACACCTCCGAAAATGGTATCCACTGCAACCGCTGACTCGCTGACCGGCAGATACGGACTCCATTGCTGAAAGAAGCCTGTGTTTTGCAGCATTGAGAGCTGTACCGTGGATCGGGTACCTACTGTTAAACATGGTGAGCTATGAACAGCTTGGTTCTCTGCCTCAGAAAGGCTCGCAGAACCCTGTAGTGAACCAGAAGGTTCGGCGGCATGATCAACATGTTGCTGACTTGGGTGGGCCTCCCTTGCACGGGCCTGAATGAATCTCTCTTGCGTTTGGTACGGACGCTGTAAGCCTCTATCACGGATTCGATGCAGGATGGAGCTCCTTCTTCCACGCGAGGTTTGTGCTGGAGTGAAGAAAGCGCGTGGAAAAGCTGCTAGGTTCTTCCCGTATGTCCGCTTAAGTGCATTGAGCCGCTTTGACAAAGATTTTGGCGAGCGCTGCCACCGTTTCATAGGGCTAGACACCTTAGCCCAGTCAATACGCTCTCCTCGATCGGCATACGGGCGAGCGAGCTGGACTAACATCTTATCTTCTGCGTCAAGGAATGTGGTCTGAGGCATTGTAGTAGATATCGGTATACATCTTCCGCTCACTATACTGTTCGACTCGACTGCAATCCTTCTCGAATGGCTATTCCCGTAACTATAGCCATAAGTTTATCTCATTCCTTGCGCTCCATTGGTTAAAAAGCAAATGGTACTAGAACAGCCCCTTTAACGCACTTTTTAGTAGCGGCTTTTGAAAAATCTTCAGCTGTTTTCAAACAGTTATTATATTTTTGCTTTCTTAAAAACAAAATTCCGAGTGAGAAATAAATTTTCTGTAAAGTGAGTAAATTATTCAGAGTAAAAAGAGCCAATCACATCGCGTCAGCGCAGCAGTGGTTGATTAGCTCGAAGCGATTGCCATGTTCAGCCTAGACGCGCCACTGGCGCCTGCAATTGATGCATTCGTAGACCCGGAGAACGATGATGCCGCGCAAAAGACAGGACTTAACACCGTCGTGATGCAGGTGCATCGTCATGTTAGCATGGAGGCGCTCATTCAGGCATTAGGAGCCTACCTCACCAACGGGGACGACAAAGTTCGATCGCGTGCCACGTTGTTGTTGGCTGAGGTGCTCACGCGCCTCCCAGAACTGCAACTCACGCCCAGCGCCGTGCAACTGCTCATGACTTTCTTCGCCGACCGCCTAGCTGACTTCCCCAGTGCCTCCGCTTGTCTCCGTGCACTTCTCGCATTGGAGACGCATCATGCAGCGCAGGTTCAGTCGCCACGCACCACTGTAGCGCTCATCCCGAAGCTCGGCAAGACATTGCACATTCCACAGCTTGGCCAGGCTATGCGTAAAATGTGCTTCGACCTTATGCAGCTTGCACTGATGCAGTCGACAGTCGTTGAGCTACTGCTGGACTCGGTACCTGCCAGTAAAGACGCACAAGACGCCAGTGTAGATGACGCGGAACAGAGCGAAGACCTCGGCCGTCAGCTCGCGCAGACGTTCCTGAGTGCCATGGAGGGCGAGAAAGACCCGCGTAACCTGCTGCTGTGCATGCAGGTAGCACGTACTTTGCTGTCCAAGCTGGAGCCCGTGTTCTCGCGCAGTGACACGCTGTTGCAGCAATATTTCGACGTTGTGTCATGCTATTTCCCAATCATCTTCACTCCTCCGCCTAACGATCCGTACGGAATCACGTCGGAGGGCCTCATTTTGTCACTACGCCACGCCTTTGCAGCTTCGGACTTATTAGCACCACTCGTGCTGCCGTTCTTGCTTAAGAAACTCGCTTCTACTGTAGTGGAGGCGAAGTTGGATGCTATACAGACGCTGGTGTTCTGCGGTGAACGCTACTCGGTGAATGCATTGCTACTGCAGATGCACGCAGTGGCCACAGCACTGTACGACGAGGTTTTGGACGGCGAGAAGCAGGAGGTTATCGCTGAAGCTCGTCAAGCCATCTCGCGATTCTCTGGAGTTGTTGCTCGTGCTAAGGCTCAAGACACGCCGGGGGCTGCCTATGCGTGGAGTAAATTCGTCGTGGATATGACCGCGCGTGCTGCAGGCGAGCTGCGTGAAAATGCCGCCGACTCGATGGTGAGCGTGTCGGCTGGACAGGTGTTGGCTGCGCTGGGACGCGAGTCGTCCATGAGTTTTGCGCATGTACTGAAGATCGCAGTGCCGCTGTTGGTGGAGCAGCTAAACAACGAGAGCTCAGGAAGTGACAGCGTGCCGTCCAAGTGTGAAGCTGCTTTGGCGCGTATTCTGCTGCTCATCGACACGATTGACAGGGAGATCGACCAGTCTGGCCAAGGGCAGCCTATGCGTCCCCATGCAGCTGCGCTAATTGACGCGCTTGTGAACTTCCTTAGCAGCGATCACGACAACCAGACGAAGCCTGGCAGTAGCCCGACTGCTCGTTGTGTGGCGGTGGAAGCGCTTTGCCATCTTCTCACCTTTCCGCCGTCGCCCATTGTGGCTCCAGCGCAAGTCAAGGCGCTTATCAACCTGTTTACTCGCATGTTGCTTCTTGACCCCGTAGCGGAGGTTCGAACTGCCTGTTTGCAGAGTCTCAAAGAGATTTCCACTGTTTCTACTGCGTCGGAAGGCTCAACAAACAGTGGGGAACACCCTGTCACCGGTGGATATGCAGCGTTTGTGGTGGAGATTTCACTGGCTCGACTCATGGCAGCCGTCAGCGAAGGAAGTGACCAGGAAGATGACGACGACGAAGAAGGCACCGGGGTAGCAGCTGTTCTGACCGCCTCGAACCGCAACTTCGACTCGTTCTTCGAGGAAGCTCTCTTGGCAATCACTGAGCTCTGTCGTGAGTCATCTATCTTCCAGGCTACCATTTTTCTGCTCATCGACTTGTGCGTGGAGAAGGGCGATGGTAAGCAGAGTGCTATCGGATTCTGCGAGGCAGAAGGTGACGCTACCCGTCAGCGTCACGTGGATTGCATCCTGGATGCTGTGGCTAAGATCGTTGAGATCAATGCTGGAGACCGTACCAGCATGGAGTTCTGTGTCAAGGCGTCGTCATCTGCTTCGATCATCTTCAGACTGCTTACAGCAGTCGAGACGTTGGCAGCGCGCGCGACGGCGTCTTCAGGTTACAAGTCTGGACTTGTGGACGAAGTAAAACTCTCCGCTTGTGTTCGAATCTTCCGTGCAGTGATGCAGAACGTGTCCTCAGCTACTCAACAGCAGCTGGTTGATGCTGTGGTGCCAGCATTCCTGCGCACTAATACTTCAGAGCCGGCAAGTCTGCAATTCGTACCGCTTTTCGCTGCAGTCATCAACTCAGCCGCGCGTGATGTAGCGCTCCCGGACTCCTCGCTGGTCATCAACAGATTGCTGGAGCTTGCGCAGTCTGGAGCTACTGCGGTGTCTGAATCCCCCCCTCGACAGCTCCAGCTTGTGTACACCGATGCTGCTCTCTCCGCGGCCAAGTCGCTGGCTTCGATCGTGAACAAGATGTCGGATGGCGCTGAGTTTGATGCTCTGATCGACTTGCTGTTATCCCGGAAACTTGCCGTTGTTATCAGTAACTCGGCCGAGTCGTTTACGGTGCGGGTGGCTGCACTGCAAATCTATGCCTGGATCGCAAAGGCCTTGGTCATTCGGGGTCACAAGGTTCACGCTCCAGTGTGTCTGCGCTTCCTCTGCAGCTTTCTTACGCCTGATGGCGATGTGAACATGGAGCAAGAAGGTGACGACCAACACGCTGCTGCGTTGCGTATGGAAGTTGCGAAGACCTTTAAGCTTCTGGTGTCTGAATACCTGGACGTACTGAACCGCAAGTGTGGAGCTTTCATCACGGTAAGGAATTATGCTGGTACTATCGTGGTCTGTCCAATAGTTTGACTTGTAATGTTGTCTCTAGTTCCTGTACCGGCAGCGATTGTTTGATCTGGTGTTCCCAGTGCTGCTCGAGTACATTCGAGCTCGCATTGACGAGGAATCGAGTGTAGCAGCTCTGGTAGCGTTCGCTCAAGTGATCGCACACTCACCTAAGGCCATCTACCTGCCACACTTGGCTCAGATCTTCCCGCTTATGGTACAAGCTCTCAACACGGACGACCGTGAGCTAGGTAGCGCAGCCATTCAGACGTTTAAGCCGCTGCTTTTGGAGTCAGTGGAGAGCGCGAAGCCCTTCCTCAAGGACGTCTTCCCGGGTCTACTCAAGCAAGCACAGTTCGGGTACGTGGTCTCTTGTAGCGACAGTTAAATGTGTGAGCTGACTTGTGGGTATGATGACGAACAGACCTGCTGCCAAGGACCGACATGCTGCGCTGGAATGCCTTGCTAAGTTGGCTACCATCCCGTATGAGCTCGTGCATCCGTACAAGGATATCGTGCTGCGGAAACTGTTGCTAGTGCTTGATGACCGCAAGCGACTTGTGCGTCACATGGCCGTTCGGGTGCGCAACCAATGGAGCATCTTGTAGAGGTAGGGATGCAACGACATCAAGACTTCATTGTACCCTTGTACCGGGCAACCAAACGCACCATTGTCATCTGTATTCTATGCCAGTCGAGTCCTAAGTGCCTATCTCTCAGACAGTGTTGAGGTCCTTCTCCTTAGCAGCCAGCAGCTTGTCGATCTCGGCGATGGCGCTGTCTGTGGCCTTCTGGATGCGTTCCTTCTGCACTTCGACGTCATCTTCAGACACCGCGTCCTTGAGCTTCTTAGCGTGGTTCATGGCATCCTGTCGCACACGACGCACGTGTTGTCGAGCCTGTTCCGCCTGCTTCTTGGTGGCCTTGAGCAGGTCAGCACGAGTCTCCTTCGACATCCTGCGAACGATTCACTTATTAGCACCCACAGCACAGTCTATCACGTATCAGCAGCCACGTACTTAGGAAAGGAGATTTCAAGCGAGCTCACGTCCTCACGCACAGAGTAAACGGCGTTCGTGCCTTCAATTGCCTTCTTCACGTCCGGCATGAGCTGTACATTGCAAAAACCAGTCAGCATACGCTCTTCTCTCCTCTACAACAGCAGCATAGCTTACCGACGGGTCGTACACTGTCACACTAAGCGCGTGTGTGCCTGCAACAGCCACCTGTGCCACCTGCGCGAGCGGCACATGCTGGCCGTACGCCGGTACGTGCAATTCGTCAAAGATGCCGGCGTCGGCACGTCCTGGGCGCATCTGGCTCAATGCCCGCGTGAAGTTGACCACAGCGCCGTTCATGTTCTTGTTGGCCTTCTCTAGCGCCTTAGCAGCTCCCCCGTCCTCTTCGTCACCAGCATCGTCATCATCGTCGTCTACAACTGGAGCGGGTTTGCCCTTGCCGCCCTTGACTTTCTTGGCCTTGGCGAACGACCGCGTTTGTATCTGGAGTGCCGACGCGCCCAAAGATGGAGATGCCCGTGCAGAAGTTGCGGCGGGAACCAGCGGCCGAGTTGCAGCAGAAGCGAGCCGCGCAGCGCGGCGACCGATCATGCGTAGAGCCATTGTAGCCTCTCGTGTAGATTGCACAGTATTCGAAAAGGCAAGTCGACAAAATAACTGTCATAAGCGATAACCCGAAGTATCATGGAATCGGTTTCAGAAAAGCAAAGCTTAAGCTCCTCTATATATGAATTGATCTGTACAACTCGACGCATAATTGTGTAAGCGTTTATAAAGGGTGCACCTAGTACCTACCATTTCATTTAAATTATGCCGCGGTCTTCCGTCGTGAAGCGCTATTCGTTGTTCCAGCGCTCAGTGCGCGTGGTACAGACATCTATCCGTCGCGCAGATCGCTGGCTTGCTGTGCGAGTGCCAGGTCTGCCGAACCCACCTGAGATCGAGGAGAAGCAGCAGAAGCCTCGCTTCGTAGACCTGTGGGAATTCACTCTGGCTGACCATCGCCGCATCTTCCACGAAGTATGGCAGGAATATAAGGCTTCATTCGCTGCTCCTACTGAAGAGGAAATGGAACGCAGCAAGGAGGAGGTCAAACGAGCGGTGCAGGCGGTTCGTGGCCAGGTCTCGAACACTGCGAGCCAGAACATCAGCTTCATTGACAAAAGTCTAGAGGGCACCAAGGCTCATAAAAACCTGCATACACTGGGCGAGCAAGGCGCGGAGAACGTTAAATTTCTCACCAAGGAAATTAAACATGTAGCCGAGGGCGTGGACACAGACGCCGTGGTCTCCCACGCCAAGCAAGTGGTGGACGACAGTCGCAGCAAAGATGACGTGGCCACGACGCTTAAGAAGAACGTGAACGAGCTGCGTCACCTCGCGAAGGAGGGACGAGACGCTGCCTTGAATCTAGAGAAGAAAGATGTCGAGACCTTTAAGACCAGCGCGCAGTCGTGGTTCGCGGACAAGTTGCTGGTGGGGCAGTCCGTGCTCATGGCCTTTATTGAAGGATACCGGGAAGGGAAGCAGCTGGAGCTGGAACGCGAAGACGCACTGTTGGTCACGTTTGCAAAGCAGGCAGCGGAAGACCACAAGGATATCATCGAGAACCAGATCAAGAAGATCATGGATCAGCAGCGGGAGAAGCAACGACAGGAGCAGGAAGCTGCACAGAAGTCTAAAGGCTCCGAGTCGAAGGAGTCTGGGAATAAAGAAACCATAACCAAGACAGACAGCGATACTTTACACGCTTCAGTTCCAGAGCAATCGGAGCAACAAAGTGCCAAACGTACCTCTATAGACGAAGAAACCAAGCAGAAATAGATACTAATCGCTAACGTAAAAACTGTGAAGAGGCGAAAAACAAAGATAGGAGTGTCGGCTCCACATTTAAGCGTGCTTACTGAAGGTGGCAATTGATATTGCTACGATGCCGCAGAAGGAAGAGCTTGTGCGTTTGGAGAAGGTTCATTTCGCCGAGGATGACGACGATGATGACACGTTCCAGTACGAAACAGTGGACGACGAAGCTCTCGAATTGGACGACGATGGTGATGAGGAAGACTTTGCCGCAGTGCTGCGAAACCTTAATCGCTCCACCAGGATAACCTCCGGACAAGACACGACGACACCAACAGTCTCTGTCAATACCCTCAACGATGATACGAACGCAGATCGCAGCGTTGCTGGTAGTCCGAAGCAATCGATGACGACGCGCGTCCACACTCAAGTGCGACCTTCAGTAGTAGATGACTTCATCCGGAACTTCCTCATTAAACTGGGACTCGCACGTACACTGGACATGTTCAACCACGAATGGTACGAGTTTATCGCCAAGGGTAAATTACGCGAAGACGACGTCGGTGTAGTGCCCGATATTTACGTGCGTAACCAAGCTTTAGACGACCAAGTCAAGGAGTTAAGACGCCAGTTAGAAGACACACGGAAGATCACTGAGAAAGCTAAAGGCACGTGGGATAAATTCCGTCACCAGCGTGACGTCCACAAGATGCATCACCAGCGAGTGTTACAAGAGAAAGAAGCGCTGTCAGCCAAGATCCGCAAGCTCGAAAAGCATGTCGCTGCCTATGAGCCTCTTCTTCAGGAGCTTAAAGCCAAGTATGAGAATTCCATGAAGGAGAAGATGCTCATGCGTATTGAACGTGATCGACAAGTAGCAAAAGCCGAGGCACTTGAAGCGCAACTCAAAGCAGTTGGAGGGGTTCCTATAGCAACCAAGACGTCGGGAAAAGGCAAACAAGTGGCTCCGGTCGCACCTCTGGGCGCAACGTCCTCTTCAAAGACTGCAACAGGTGGGCAGAAGAAGAAGAGCAAGTCTAAAGCGGATGTGCCCGACACAAAGCTTCCCAGCTCGGACGCTGCGAATCCATTCGTCGACAAACGTTTCGAGCCTGTGAATCCTGAACGCGTGGAACTTGTTCGCAGTTGCCAAGCACACGCCAACTCCGTGGCAGCAGTTGCTTTCCACCCAAAAAACCCTATCGTAGCAACAGTTTCCGATGATGAGACTTGGAAACTCTGGTCGGCACCTGCTGGAGAGCTTATCATGAGTGGAGAAGGCCATCGTAGCTGGCTTTCAAGCGTAACTTTCCATCCGCGAGGAGCTCACGTGGCCACATCCTCCGGAGATAACACTGTCAAGCTCTGGGACTTTGTGGGTGCTGCGTGTTCACTGACTCTAGCTGATCACTCGCATCCAGTCTGGGAGAGCGCATTCCACCACGACGGCGACTTCCTTGTAAGCGCCTCCATGGACCACACGTGCAAGCTCTGGGACCTGCATTCCGGTCGTTGTCGTCGTACATTCCGCGGCCATGTTGACTCAGTCAATAGTGTCTGTTTCCAGCCATTCTCCACGAACATCTGCACAGGTTCTGGAGACAAGACGGTGTCCATTTGGGACCTGCGTTCCGGTCTCTGCGTGCAAACCTTTTACGGCCATCAGAATGCCTGCAACAGCGTCGCCTTCGCACTTGCTGGAGATACTATAGCATCGTGTGACGCCGATGGCTTTGTCAAAGTCTGGGACGTGCGTATGGTAGCCGAACGCAGCTCGCTTGACGGCGGACAGCATCCACTCAATAGCGTGGCATTCGATCGCAGCGGTAAGATACTGGCAGCAGCAAGTGACGATGGCTCCATCAAGCTCTTCAGTATGAAAACGGAGTCACTCGCGACGGAACTAAAAGGCCACGAGGGTCCAGTCCAGGTGCGTTGCGGCATTTTTGAGTTCTTTTCTATTCATATTTGCAGGATGACGGTACTCACCTGTCTCTCTTGTGTGTGGGGTCCACCAATCTTGTCCTGTTATATATCTATGTGTTTGCTGTGTTTGTAGGCTGTCAAGTTCGACCCGAACGGCCGCTTCTTGGCGTCCTCCAGCTCCGACTGCACCTTCCGTCTTTGGTCGACATAACAAAGAGTCATGGAACAAGATAATGCCTACCTGACTTGCACTCTGCGTAGCTCTCTGTCTTCTCGACTTCTTTAATAAATCTTGATCGCAGTAGTATATCGCCTTGGTCGTTTTGTGCATTGACTAGAGACTACGAAGTCGCTCCTTTTTGCCTCCATACTCGGCGTTGAGTGTAACGCGGTAGTACGTCACCTGCCAGTACGCGCAGAGGAAGAGAGAGCAGAAGATCGAAAACAGTCTCCAGAGTACGTTCGGGAACACGTTCCATGTGCTGAACCAGACCACGAATACCTCGAATGCTGCCGTAACTGCAACATAGAGCCAGAACCGCGTCACGTAGAGCACTGGTGGCATTGATACTTCTTGATGTGGATCCCAGAAGTTGGAGATCACACAGACGAAGTAGATGTGCAGGAATACATTCATGAAGATCATCAGTCCGTAGCCATAATTCACAGGAGCCAATGGATGCACGCGTGCAGGAGCGATACGGAAGGCAAACACCACCAGAGCCATCCGGAACGCCTTGTAAGCATACCGAGCCTGCTTGCTGTTACGCATAGCCAAGTCTGTGCATCGCCGCTGGATCTGACGCATGGGTAACGTGATCTTTAGGGCATACAGCGCAGCAGTGAGTAGCGCTAAGGAGCTGAAGAAGCCCAGCAGCGTCTTCACAGCCTCCTCTCCTCCGTAATGCTCCTGTGACGCTGGCAACGTCGCGCGAATATCGTGCCACACAGCGTGTAAGTCCATGAAAAATCCAGCCCACCAATACCACGGCTTGAGCACAGAAGCCATGGGATATCCGACCGTGAGTGCTGGAATGGGTCTTGCAGACTCCACTACCACCTTCACGGGACTAATAGGTGACGTCATGGACGCAAATTGACGCAAGTAGAAGAGTTTCCAATGGTACTGTTCGTAGAAATACTTGTGGTTGATGTTGTACCCCACTGGTAGTCGCATACCTTTAGGTTCGGGCTCCGATCTCTTCACTTCCAAGTCTACACCAGTGTACGCCGACTTCATGGGCGTGAATAGCTTTGCTTTACGCAGCATTTTGCTGTACATGGACGATAGAAAACCTTGATCGGCTCCGTCGAAGCTCTCAAGGTGACCCAGAGCACTCAGTAGTCGCTGATACTCCGCAGCCGAAGGCGTGACCACCAGTAGACCCGTGTGGAAGTGACAAGGGTTCATAAACACGGCACAGAACTCTCCGCATAAGAAGAGCTCGTCTGAGTTGCGGATCAGCACGTTGTCGGCATCCAGGTACACCACGCGCTCGTATTCAAGCATATTCCATACGTGCAGCTTGTTAAGCGTGTAGATGAAGCCCTTGTTAAGTAGCGTACCCCCTACGAAGGGATTGTCGATGTTGGTTACGTCCAGTACGCGGCAGCCCATAGAGCGAAATAACGCTTTGCTCTTCTCCGAGACTGAATCAGACGCCAGCACCACCAGATCGTAAGGCGAGCCTGTGAGCTTGATCGAGTGCATCATAACCTGTACGCCCAGAACATACTCTGCGTCGCGGGCTGTGCCTTCGTAGTGCACTGTCACGTAGGCGAAGCGACTGGTTGGAGGGTCCTGCTGTTTGCCGGCCACCTGTACCTCCGACGAGGCCGCCGCCAAGCCGAGCCACAGCCACAGGAACACGAGCGCGGGCACCCGCCAAGACATGGAAAATGGACGCTCTTACCTCAGTTAGAAATAATACTTGCAACTTAAATAGTTTTAACAGAAATTTCTATTTTCGGCTAAGTTCGATTCTTGCCACCAGTGGTTTTGTATTGCGAAGAGCCATTGATTGGCATAAGTCGAGTGACGCTGAAGCGATGGACCCGTTCACGGAGCTGCGCAAGCACGCGGGTGGCGCGCACCCGCAGAAAGCCAAGCTCAATGTGGTGCTGGCTGCCATCTGCGACGTTATCTATGAGCGTCGCGCTAATGGCGATCGCCAGGCTCCGATTTCTCCCACGGAGTATTTCGCTGCACTCATGACAGCGCTTGACGCCGCTTCGGACTCGCATCGTCAGGAGATCGCACAGCTTCTGTCTATGGTACTACCTGAAGTGCCTGAAGCTGTACTTCGTGGAAAGTTCTCGGCTGTGGCCAAGTGCCTCTCTACAGTTCTACAAGAAGCAGGCGACGACGCGGCGTTGCTACGCTCGGCCAGCGCTTGTCTGGCTTTGGCTCTACTGGCACAGGAACCGTCAGCAACAGCGTGGGCCCGTCCCGAACTATTACGCAGCTTTCAATTGCTGCTGACACTTGCGATGGATACACGCCCGAAGGTGCGCAAGGCCGGACACAAGTGGACTATGGACATCCTAGAGCTGCACGCCGCTAAAGGTTGCGACGCTCTGTCCACACACATTGCCAGCTTTGCAGAGAACGTGTTCGCCAGCTCCAAGAAGGACGGCAAGGACGACCAGCGTCTTGTGTTGCTCGTTGCCTTCCTCAAGCTCGCACTGCCATTGCTGCAACGTAAGGTCGTGGCCTCTCTCGTCGCAGCACTGGCCAAGTTTCTGGACGCCAAGTCCAAGACACTGCGTCTTGTAACGTACGAAGCGTTCGATGCATTGAGCGCAGCGCCCGAGTCGCAGCTGACGGTAGACGCGCTTCGTAAACTCGTGATCGCTGTATTGGATACACACAGCAGTGAATCTTTGACGGCTAACGGCGGCCCTGTAGCCATCTACGCTGTGCGTATTCCGTCTCAGGCTCTTGTACGTCTCGCTACCGTCAACTCCGATGCAGCTCGCGAGCTCCTGACGCGCGTAGTGAGCGCCGTGTGCTCTCACATTGCCACAGACAATGATCGTGTCCAGCGCCAAGCTACACGCTCGTTGTTGACTGTTCTGAAGGCTACGGTGACCCCAGAGGTGCTCGAAACTGAAGCAACTTTTGCCGATGTCGCTCGCGTGCTGGCTTCTCTGCAGAGCCTCACGTCGCTGCGTTTCCAGTGCGCGTGGAGTCACGTTTTCCCTCTTATTGCCGAGCTATTCCGCTTCTACGGCCCTGCGGGTCGTCCAGCACTCGAGCCTATTCTGGTTACGTGCTGTGAACTTCATGAGGCTGCCGACCAACTTCCTCGGCAGCAGCAAGGAGTTAAGAGCGCTCAGACGCTCTCTCAGCTGTTCGCGTTGGCTGCCGGTGCTGCTGTTGAGGCCTTGGGCCCACGTGCCTTCTTGGAGATCGTCCCGATCGACCATCCAACCGACATTGTAAGCGAACGACGTGCATGGCTCCTGCCAGTCTTCCGTGATGCTCTACGCGTGACGCAGCGTGGCTGTGAGCTTGGATTCTTCGCTGATGTGGTGCTGCCTATGGCTCGAGCTTGCGAGGCTGGAGCACGTGAAGCGAGCGTCACTCCATTGCAAGCGAAGACACTACAAACTCGCGCTATTCAGCTCTGGACTTTCTTCCCGAGCGTCTGTGCTCGTGCCGTGGATATCGACACACACTTCAAGAAGATCGCGAAGGTTCTCGCTAGTGCTATGGCCGACAAGCGTTACCCGGAGCTGCGTCTCGCTGTCTGCCAAGGTCTTCAGGCGCTGGTGAAGCGTACGCGTGCTCTTCAAAAATCTGTCGCCCGTCGCTACCATCGTGAGACGGAAGACGCCGAGCTAGAAGATGTCGAAGAGGCTGAAGACGACGACAACGAAGAGCAGCTGGACGAGGCTAAACTCGCGCGTGACCGTGCTGCTCTGGCTAAGTACGCAGGACGTTATGTTCCACTGCTGCTCTCCTTCGTGGAGGAACTGGACCCGGAAAAGGACACCGAGCGAGCTCAGGTTTTACTAGATACACTTGAGGGCTTTGCCTCACTAGCGGAGACTGAGTTGATCAGCACGACGTTCAAGAAGGTGATGCAGAAGCTGCTCGAGGCTACAACTGAAGCCAAGCGTGTCGAGTCTGAAGGTGCTGGCAGCAACTCCAAGCGCGCGAACAAACTTCGACAAATTTCTCACGCGCAGATGGCTCTTGCTTTGGCTCTTTTGGCTCACGTGGACGACGCGAACGTGGCTCTTTTGTACCGTGTGATCAAGCCGTACTTACTGGACGATGCCGATGCTCCCATGCAGAAGCGTTCGTACGCCGCTTTGGTGGCCATTTGCGACTCGCACCCCAAGTTCCTGTCGGAGGAGTCGCAACTGCAAGACCTCACACGTGCTATCTGCGAGTCGCTGCTCACGTGCTCGGTTCCCGCCAAGAAGATGCGTCTCCGTGTGCTCGCTCACTTGATCCGAGCTCTTCAGGCTCAGCCTGCTACCGACGGACTGGCGGAGGAGGAGTTGGTGCCCAATCTTGTGGGTGAGATCATGTTGTGTACCAAGGAAGCCAACGGTAAGGCCCGCGAGGCTGCATTCGAGCTGTTGGTGGCCATGGCCATGCTGCTCCGTGCCCGTGATCCCCAGAATGGTCTCATGGAGTTTATCCAGATGGTTCTCGGTGGTCTGGCTGCTCGTACACCTCACATGCGTAGCGCTGCTGTGATTTGCCTCAGTCGGCTAGTATTCGAGTTCGGTCGTGAAGATCCTTCCATCGCTCAAGCAATGCCGGCGCTGCTCAAGACAGTGCTGATGCTGCTGCATGAAAAGGCTCGCGAGGTGATCAAGAGCGTGATCGGCTTCATGAAGCTCGGTATTGCTGTGTTACCCAAGGACCAGCTGGAACAGTTTCTTCCTGACATCATTAATGGTCTTTTGGTCTGGATTGGCGAGAGCAAGAACCGCTTCCGTGCCAAGACTCGCATCATTCTCATCAAATTGTGTCGCAAGTTCGGCTACGAGCACGTGGCTGCTCTTGTACCCGAGGAGGACCGTGCTCTGATCCGTCACATTAAGAAGACTAAGGAACGCGAAGACAAGAAGAAGTCGGAGCTTGCAGCTGAGGCTGCTGAGCGTCGTGCTGCCAAGAAGAACCGCGATGCTTTCGAAGAGTTCATGGCTGACTCGGATGACGAAGGAGACGACGACGAGGCTGCAGCTATGCAGGTGCTGAAGCGGAAGAAGGACTTGCACAAGAAACACAAGGGCGGAAAGGTTATCCGTGAGGAAGAGGACGACATTATGGATTTCCTGGATGATAACGCAGCCGTGAAGAACATTTTCTCGGCCCAGAGAGGTGGTTACGATGACGAGTTAAGCGACGATGAGCTCCAGATGAGCAAGGATGGCCGCTTGATTATCCCTGGCGGTGAGGACGACGACATGGATGGAGGTAGCGACAGTGACGATGAGGACAAGATCAAGCAGGATGTTGCTTCTCAGCTGCAGCGCATGGGACTCAACAACGGCAAACACGACAAGAATGGCCGAGCCAAGCGCAAACGTGATGATGACGGCAGTAATGGTCGCGAGTACCGTGCCAAGAAGGCCGGAGGTGACATGAAGAAGAAGGGCAAGCTCGAGCCGTACGCTTACATTCCGCTGGACCCGAAGCTTATGGCCAAACGCAACAAACGTGAAGCTGTAACGCGTTACGGCGGCAGCGTTGGAAAGAGGCGAGGCAAAAAGTAAAGTCCCCCCCCCCGCAGAATAAAAACAAGACGTAGGTAGACTTCATACAGCTAGAGCAAGAGGGGCAGGTTGCGTAACTGAATATCCAATTCTCGTAAGACTTCGCATTTCACAAAATTGCCACAACGTACTGTATTGCGTACGTATTACATGTATACCTTACTGGTGCACTTAAAAAAAAGTTCAAGACGATAGCGATGAAAAATGACTCAGCTTATCAGAAAAAATGAGCGCTGAATTTACGGTTTTCTTATCCTGATACATTCATGTATGATTCGCTTACGGCATCGAGTCCTCCGGGCGTTTGATGATCACCGTCTTGTGTTCCAAGTAGTTGCGCAGACCCAGCTCACCATTCTCACGGCCAATACCCGAGTTCTTGAAGCCACCGAACGGGGTGTTCGAGTCGAACACGTCGTAGCAGTTCACGTACACGGTTCCTGTGCGGATGCCGTTGGAGATCTTGATGGCGTTGTCAATGTTGCTCGTCACCACACCAGCGCCCAGACCGTAGACGGGGTCGTTGGCACGCGCAATTACCTCGTCGATGGTCTTAAACTTGAGAATGGACATGACGGGGCCGAAGATCTCCTCACGAGCAATGGTCATGTCGTCGGTCACGTCGGCGAACACGGTGAGCTCAATGAACCAGCCCTTGTTTCCGTGACGCTTACCACCAGCAAGCAGCTTGGCACCTTCCTTCTGGCCCTCCTCGATGTAGCCCAGGATCTTCTCGAATTGGGTCTCGTCAATCTGTGGGCCCTGGTCCGTCTTGGCGTCGAATGGGTCGCCGACCACACGAGCATTGGCAGCCTCGACTGTGCGACGCACGAACTCATCGTAGATACCCTCTTGGGCATACACACGGGTTCCGGCAATGCAGCACTGCCCCTGGTTCATGAACAGACCAAGCTGCGACTGCTGAATGGCAAGGTCGATGTCAGCGTCATCGAGGATGATATTGGCAGACTTGCCACCGAGTTCCAGAGTGATACGCTTGAGGCTGCTCACGTGCGACGTGCGCATGATCTGGTAGCCAACCTCCGTGGAGCCGGTGAACGCGACCTTGTCGACATCGGGGTGCTGGGCGAGGTGACGACCAGCCTTGGCCCCTACACCAGGCACAATGTTCACGACGCCCTTGGGGAACCCAGCTTCAACAATCAGCTCACCGACACGAAGAGCAGACAACGGGGTCTGCTCTGCAGGCTTCAACACAATAGTGTTGCCAGCAGCAAGAGCGGGGCCCAGTTTCCACGCCATCATGAGCAGAGGGAAGTTCCACGGGATGATCTGAGCACACACACCGACGGGTTCGGCTTTGGTGTAGCAGAGGTAGGGGCCCGATACGGGGATAACGGAGCCGTGGATCTTGTCGGGCCAGCCAGCGTAGTAGCGGAGAGTCTTGATCACGAGGCCGAGGTCGGCGGCTTTGGCAACCGAGCACGGTTTGCCGTTGTCAAGAGCTTCAAGAGCAGCGAGCTCGTCGATGTTCTTCTCGATGAGCTCAGCAAGACGGTAGATGAGCTTGCCACGGTCCTCCGCGGACATGGTACGCCACGGACCATCGAAAGCCGCACGGGCTGCAGCCACAGCCGCATCAATGTCGGCGGTGCCACCCTCCGCAACGTCGGCGATCTTCTCCTCTGTGGCAGGGTTGAATGTCTCAAACGTCTTGCCCTTGACAGACGGCACGAACTCGCCGTTGATCAGCAGGTTGGTCTGCTTGACCGACACCAGGGCATGGGAAATACAATACCCAGTGTTATTTTGCGTGAATCACATCCGTAATAAAGACTGCAATACCTGGCAACACAATAATAATCACTGCAATAATCACAATATATTGCTATCACTTAGTCTTCGATGCAACCGAGAAGGGTGGAGCAGTTCCACATACGGCGATTAGCACGAAGAAACATGGCCGTTTCAAAATTAGCTGGTAAAGTAGATGAACGTAGCGATGTAAAAACAAGCTTACACTCAGAGAAACGTCTCTCGCACGTGTTGCTTGTCGGAGGAGCGCAGAGCAGGAGAGGATCATACTCGACAGACGCCTGCGATGCAAGCCGCGGCTTCTTGGCTTGCCGGAGGATGGAGGTCGCGAAGTCCGCCGCAGTCGGCACTTCCTCTTGTGCGGTAGACGGAGATAAAATAAAACTGTCGACTGCATGTAATTCATCCGCGGAGAGGGGTAGGTCATTTTGCAGCTTCACTATTGCAGACTCGAAATGGGGCGAGTGAACAATCTCAGCTGTTGGCGCTAAGTAGTTAGCCATGACAGGATACTTAGCAGCACACGCATCAAACAACAGGCGCACCTCGGCAAGCGTGCATGACTCCGCTTGGATTTTCACACACACACTGTCCAGCTCACGAAGCTTGTCCAATACACCTCTAACGCGGCGGTGCGCATGTCCACGAGGCACAAACTCTTCAACAGCCTCCACCGTCAGGATCGCATCACGGATCTTGCAATATCGGTCAATCATCTGGAATGTAGACGACCAGCGCGTAGTGTTTGCCTTAACAGGCTTGTAGTTGGTCGCCTTTGCCAGTGCAGTAGCATTTTTGACATGACGCAGCTGAATCATCAGGTTTTGAATCAGATCTATCTGAGTCTGGTAATCCTGTAGAAATCGATTAACCGCGAGGTTAAATTGATGACTTGCACAGCCAATGAGGGAGACGCCCATTCGTGTAGCCATACTCTGATTGGTTGCACAATTGTCCCCCACAACATAGCGCACCATCTGCAGGTTCTTCTCGTACACGCTCAGTACGGTGGATATATGATCCAGGTGGGCTTCAGCTGTCTGGCCGTCTTCCATTGGCGAAAGCGCAAGAAGGCGCTGGTGGCGCACACCATTGTAGACGTAGATCGCGTAGATGCCGAGGAAGTGAAGTGAGTGACTAGTCCAACCGTCGAGCATTAAAGCAAAGGAAGTTCCCATCTCCTTTGCAATGATTGCTTCAACGGCTAGAGCCACATGACGCATGTACCGCTTCAGTGTCTTGGTAGTCGTAGGCTTCATTGTAACTACAGCACGCGTAGCCTTGTTTTCCACTTCAGTGATTGGTAGATTTCTCTCGATCACCCATACCATCCATTGGTAGATATTGCGCGTCACATCGTCCACAAAACCAAACGTGGTAAGTGCTGGCGTCTGCGTGGCATGAAGTTCTGCAAACCCAGCAGCATACCTAGCGTGCTTGCTGTTAAGGTGGCTGAGGAGGTTGCTGTACCCCGTGCCGGGCGTCTGCTTCCGAGGAAGCCCACAGGATTTACACTCAAAGCGACCTTCACCGAGGTCGCTGAAGTAAAATGCGCAGAGTTGACGGGAGGTCATCGTGGGTAGCGTGGTGGGTAGCGTGGCTAAGAGTGGTGGCTTGTTCTCTAAAGAGAAAATTGAGAAGTGAGGAGTGTGTGAATCAAAGCGCGCAGAGTGTATTTGCAAGGCAGTAGAGAACTGTTGGTTGTCAGCGCTCCTGGAAATGGTTGGAAGCGTGTAAAATATTGTATTATTGTGTACAGTTATGTATTATATTTATCTTGGAAAAATCAATAGTAAGTTATTCCGTAAATATAATACCCGTAATATTGTTATTATACTATTTTTCCCATGCCCTGTCCGACACAGGCGTCGAGAAGTGGCGCGACAGCACAAGCGGCGAGGCCTTGGCGACGGTCGCAGCGGATTTGACAGCGAAGGCGTTGGCCTGGACGCGGGGAATTTGACGCAGAATTTGGCGCTGCATTGGTACTAATGTGCTGGTTTGTTTAGTGCGAGGCAAATTGTAGAATGAGTGAAATGACATGAGGCTTGCCAATGCAATGCACCGGCACAAAGACAGGTTCTTTTGCTAACCTATTTTTGTAGGAGTATTAAATATTACAGGCCCAATGAACTGAATTTGCCAAACCTGTACGAATGGGCTCGATAAGTTACTGGAGAGCATGTGTTTCTTCAGTTGAAGACAGCTTCAAACGGACACACTTGCGTGTCTTGGAAAGCAACGCTTGAACTTCAGCACACATAAAAGAGACGGGTTAGTTCTAAGCCCGGGTACTTTTTATAAAATTTGACAGAAACCGGTAGGGATCGCCAACCTTATTTTAACGTGTTTTACTTTATTAAAATGTTTGGGCGTTTCGGTGCCGGGATTACAATTGAGCCTAAAAAAATGGCTTCAGCGGGATTTCTTGCGTTTCCTTTGCATTTTGCTCCGCTCTGTTTTATGTTTTACTACGCGCCGCACGTGGTGTTCGTCCATCTGGGAGAACTGCAACCGAAACCGAGTTTAGACTACTTTTGGCCCACGCTGGGGTGTTCTTGCGTGTCTACGGATAGCACAGCTGATTGGGAACAGCTGTGAGTGTTATACCCCTTTAACTTGTCGACTCCTTTAGCTTGTGGCTGGCCAAGTGCTTTATTAATTTATTAATTGATGTTCTTAAAAGAACACCTCCACTTTCCAAAAGTAGATACGATACTCGATGGTAGAGACGCAGCAATTCACTCGTTCGAGTTGATGGCTTTGAGAGCGTTTTCTTGGCGACTGACAGGACCTGTAACAGGTCCTGTTGTGTGGACCGATTCCAAGATCCTTGACCGCGCATTGCTGCTTGGTGTCGTCACGACACTGTCGTACAAGCATTCGTCTTTGGAAAGGCAGTCCAACCTGATCGTGTCAAACGGTGTTAAATAAAGTAAAAAGCTGTTGTCGTTGTTGTAACCTCGTCAATCCAGATTTTGAGTCAAACTGTCAAAAATTGCCACCAAGTACTGCACCCCGTTTTCGCTCGACTGGCTGGCCAGGCTGAAGCACATTGCGTAGCCTGGACTCCAAGCTGGAGGGGCTGCTTTCTAAATACATGTAATAGAGTCTACTTGTACAGTATTCACTTGCTTGTTGCAAATCATTTTTGATTCGTGCTTCAAGAGCTCCACCCAGCGGCTACATCGGATTTAGATACAGTACTGTAATATGACCATCAGACAAGGCGAAATGACATCGGATTTACGAATATGAACAGCAAGTTTACAAAATGATCACGTCATTGCACTCTTCGTCCCGCAGCTACAGAAAAGCGGTTAGACAGGAAACGGATTGTTACAGTTACATCTTTTTTCTGTTTAGCAGATTTGACAGGGTGCTTCTACCGGGCTACAAAGGGCGTCGGATTAGGGAATATGACCACTGTGTTTACAATCAGCTTGCTTCAACGTCCGCTTCACGTATGGGAATAAACAGTACGTATCCGATAAGCGGTGGGATCAATTAATAATGCGGCAACTCGCCCCATCGGTAGCGCGTGCAAGCTTGTGCGTAGCTACCGTAGTGTGCTGGCCGGTTCCCGTTGGCGTCGTCTGACAAATAGTAGCCTTGCTGCAAGGCATAACAAATACTACGACGAAGAAGTACATACACATACATGTAGTAGACTCGAGAGCATGTATCTCAATTGTGCTTAGCTCTCGCCTGACATGAAAGTAAGTTCATACATGTAGTACATGCTGTAGCCAGCCTGATTATACCGTCGACGACAAAGTGTACGGCCATCTCACGCAGAGCTATCGAGCTATTTCACCTTCCTATCAGATGACGGCGTTTCAGCCGTGCAGATCGACTTAGGCTGCATCCCAAACCCGGCACTCTGCACCGCGGTGAATTGCAACGTCAGCATGTGGCGATGCACCTTCATTTAGTTTGCCCCTACGCGAATTCATTCCACGCAATGCCTTCGCTCAGGCCACTTGCATGACCGCTGCTAAGGCTTCATCGTTAATGCTATCCCGCCCATTCTCGTACAACGTGGCTGTCAAGCAGACCAATCTGCTGATCAACGGCAAGTTCGTACCCTCGTCCAACGGCCGGACCTTCGAGACGTTCAACCCCGCCACAGAGGAGAAGATCGCTGACGTGTCGGAGGCTGTCAACGTCGATATCGACGCTGCAGTAGCTGCTGCACGTAACGCGTTCGAAGGTCCATGGCGGACTATGTCGGCCGAAGACCGCGGTAAACTTATCTACAAGCTCGCTGATCTTATTGAAGAAAACATTGACGAGATCGCCGCTTTGAAGGCGCTCGACAACGGAAAACCTTTTCACGTCGCCAAAGAGAACGACCTGCAACTAGTCCTTAAAACTCTTCGCTACTACGCCGGCTGGCCCGACAAGATCCACGGCTCCGTTATCCCCGTATCGGGCCCCTATCTCTGCTACACCAAAGCCGAACCCGTCGGTGTGTGTGCTCAGATCATCCCGTGGAACTTCCCTCTGCTCATGATGGCGTGGAAACTGGGCCCCGCTCTTGCTGCTGGCAACACTATTGTGTTGAAGCCTGCAGAGCAGACCCCGTTGTCTGCTCTTCGTGTCGGTGAGCTGATTGTTGAAGCTGGGTTCCCCAAGGGCGTCGTGAACATTGTGCCTGGTGTAGGGGCCAAGGCTGGTCGTCACCTCGCCCAGCACCCCGATGTCGACAAGGTCGCGTTCACCGGCTCCACGGAGGTTGGCTACCAGATCATGCGCACGTCGCACGTGAGCAGCCTCAAGCGTATCACTCTGGAACTCGGTGGCAAGTCTGCCAATATCATCCTCGATGACGCTGACATCGACCTTGCCATTCAGCAGTCGCAGCTTGGTCTGTTCATGAACCAGGGGCAGTGCTGCATTGCCGGAACCCGTGTGTATGCCCAAGAGGGTATCTACGATGAGTTCGTGCGTCGCACAGTCGAGGCTGCCAATGCTCGTGTGGTCGGCGACCCATTCGACGCCAAGACGGACCAGGGCTCACAGATTGACGAGACCCAATTCGAGAAGATCCTGGGCTACATCGAGGAGGGCCAGAAGGAAGGTGCCAAGCTGCTTGCTGGTGGTAAGCGTCACGGAAACAAGGGCTGGTTCATTGAGCCCACCGTGTTCGCCGACGTGACTGACGACATGACCATTGCTCGTGAGGAGATCTTCGGCCCCGTCATGTCCATTCTCAAGTTTAAGACCATCGACGAGGTAATTGCGCGTGCCAACGACCCCGTCTACGGTCTGGGCGCTGGTGTGGTGACGAGCAACATCGACAACGCCATCAAGATCTCCAACGGCATCCGCACAGGAACGGTGTACGTGAACTGCTACGACGTGTTCGACTCGAACACCCCGTTCGGTGGCTTCAAAGACTCGGGTATCGGTCGGGAGAGCGGTGAGCTGGGTCTGCGCAACTACTTGGAACACAAGACGGTGATCATCAAGCGCCCGGAGGACTCGATGCCTTAAGTGAATTGCTCTTTGATGTTTAGTATCTGTAATCGACGGTAACTGCTTCTCCACTCATGGCGACTGCTAAACTACTATTCTGACAATCCTACAGTACTGCAGAGTTCTCTATTCATGTCGAGAAAGAGAGTCTGGGAACATGCTATTAATAACAATGCCGACCGCAGGATGAAAATTGTACAGATGTATTTAATGGCTACACTTCAATTTTGCTTTTTCGACAGTAAAGTGTTTTTCACACGGCTTAAACACCCAGGTTTTTAAAATAACATTAAGTGGAATTTTGGCTGAAACTTGAATTTTGCAGTAATACTGGGTTTTAAAGGCCTGAGTAGCAAAAGCAAAAATACCGGTCCTGTCCAAATGCATACCTCGAAGTTTACTAAATCCCCAAACACCCGTTCCATTCCGCATCCTTCTCTCCCGACGCAGAGACTCAGAAAATCTGCGAAACAGCGGACGATCACTCCGAGTCCTCGTCTTCCCCTCCCAGCACCATGTCGGCAATGAACCTCAGCCGCGAGCAGCAGAACGAACTGCTCTTCGTGGGATTCAACCAGGACAGCGGTGGGTCTGCGCCTTACGCATCTCTTAAATAACTTCTTTCTGATGCCTTATCTTTGGTCGTGCAGGTTGCTTCGCCTGTGGCACTGACTCGGGCTTCAAGATCTTCAACTGCGACCCATTTAAGGAAACGTTCCACCGAGGTTCGTACTCCCAGGAGACTTACACAATGGCGCTCTTTAGTCTCAGCTTTAGATTTTTCTGCAGACTTCTCTAATGGCGGTATTGGCATCGTGGAGATGCTCTTTCGCTGCAACATCCTGGCCATTGTGGGAGGCGGACGCAACCCGAGATACCCTCCTAACAAGGTACCACCAGACGGACGCTCCTGCCGAGTGCAACACGCCGTGCTGACTAAAAAATGCCTCATCAGGTTATGATCTGGGACGACCATCAGAGCCGCAACATCGGAGAGCTCAGCTTCCGCAGCGAGGTGAAGGCCGTCAAGCTGCGTCGCGACCGGTACAGTGTGCTACAGTGAGTATACAAATGACAATACGTGTTCTAATATCAAGATTTTGTATGTTAATAGCGTGGTGGTGGTGCTACAGAACAAAATCTATGTCTACAACTTCTGTACGTTATCGATGTGGGTTTTTGCTCATTGCTGTATTGTTTTTAGCTGACATTTCTTTTTCCTACAGCGGACCTGAAGCTCGTGGATCACATCGAAACCATTGCAAACCCCAAAGGTCTGTGCGCACTGTGCCCGAATCCATCCAACACGGTCTTGGCTTGTCCTGGAGTGACTCGCGGTACCGTCCGCATTGAGCTGTACGACCTGCGGAAAACTACGCTCATCACTGCTCACGAAGCCGAGCTGTCACAGGTGCGTCTATTGATTGCAAGGTTTCTTTGCGGGTTTAATGGGAAGCGAGAGCTCATTTCTGAATTCTCAGATTTGCCTGAACCTCGATGGCACACGGCTAGCAACGGCATCGGACAAGGGAACACTCATCCGTATCTTTGATACTCAGAGTGGGCAGATCACGCAGGAGTTGCGGTGAGTGGCGGGAATAGTCCAACGAGAGACCTGAGTGGACGACCAAAATGACTAATGCGGCGTTACACGCTTGAAATATTGCAGTCGTGGAGCAGATCGTGCGGAGATCTACAGCATTTGCTTTAGCCCAACTGCTCCTTTGCTCGCTTGCTCGAGTGACAAGGGTACAGTGCACGTTTTCTCGCTGACAGCCGAGGGTTCAGGCCACAGTTTCTCGTCCGACCCGACCACGATGGGAAATGTTCCGTCCCAGAGTATGCCGTCCCACTTTGCAGCTGGAAGCGCCCCTCGTAGTGGAGAGGAAGACGGCACGGAGAACTCCAAATCCAGGTACTGCTGTTGCTAACTGAGAGCTGGAGTTTGATGGGATTCTAAGCGTAACTGTGGCAACAGCTTATCATTCATGCGAGGACTGCTCCCGAAATATTTCAGCTCGGAGTGGAGTTTCGCACAGTTCCGTGTACCAGAGACTCGAACGATCTGTGCGTTCGGCACAGAGAAGAATACCATCGTTGGTATGTGCCACTTTATTGAAGTCTCCCGAGCTCATTTATGGCTGACTATTGTGTTTTATACTATCAGTTGTGGGAGCGGATGGGTCATTTTACAAAGCTGTCTTCGATGCCAACGGAGAATGCCAGAACACGTCTTACTCCAAGTTCATTCAGTCCGACGAGGATGAATAGACTACTCGCCTATCCTGAGGTTACTATGCTCTCCAAACGTTGTGGTTCTTGCGCAAAGGAGCTGCATGGGGCTACGCGATCAACAGCGTACACGTTGTTGACTATGCCTGTATCATCTTTTATTGCAATTGCTTCCGTTGCCAGTTTGATTTCACTTTTATAGGTTATCAAATTTCAGTTCGGGTTTCAAATTCTTAAGGAAGGTTTTGTGTTGTATTTGCTCATTTGCTTCTTATTCTCTGTGGAATGGCCCCACGCCCTTAGCAAATGATCCTCTACTACATATGTACGTGTAATTAGTCGCCGTGGATTGTGTACTTCTCGCGAACAACGTTAGGGTCATACTGCGGGCAAAAAAAACAATTGTCAGTTAGGTCTCTATAATATCACGAGAGAAATTCTCATGACGCCCACATACCACTTCCCACCGACTGGCTGGAAAAATGTGCTTGTTCTTCTCGTACCAATACCGATCAACGACTTTCCCTGGGTGCGACTACACAAGAGCGACACGTCATTTAAAAGATATCACTAAAGCATGATCAACTGCACTTACCTCATCCTTTTCAACACGTCGGTCCTGCAGAAGGCGAACATCGTCGTGCACGTCGAAGTGGAAGAGAGGCCCACTTTTTCCACGAGCTTTGGTCACAATCAGATCGTAGAAAGAGTAATGCTGAAAATTAAAGCAACAAGCAAGTTAATTTGCATCCCAGCTTCTCAACAAGCACAAAAGTTGCTTACGTGAGGAATAATTAGATCCTCCTTGATGTAGATCAGATTTTCAGCACTGACACCACGCAACTCAGCGAATTCGGTCATCAGTTGCTGCTTGACAAGCTCGAGGTACTTGCCGATTGTTGTCTTCTTTGGGATCTACAAAAGTAAGCAAAAGGTGAAGCCTTTCTAGTTAATATTTACGACACTAACACACATGGCGTTCTACAAACCGTGATCTCCCGACGGTGTCCAGAGCCATCCCAGTAGCTATACGTTACTGCAACATCTTCATCTACATCATGATAGTCATTAGCAACGGGAAGAAACACAGCTCACCGCCCAGCGATACGTACTTTTGATGCGTTCTTGCTCCACTTCCCATTCGACACGAAGCTGCTGTCGCTCACGAGCCTCCTCTTTTTCGCGTTCCTTGTCGGGTAAGAAATCCGTCTCCACATTCGGATTCTTGATGCTTTTCTTAGCGCGTGTAGGCCTCGTAGTCTCCTCCTCGTCTGCGTCATTGTCGTCCATGTCGAACGACAGTGGACCCATCTTTTTGGCTTTTCGTTTCTTCTTCTTCTTCGGCTCCTTCTGCTGCTCCTCTGATCTATTGTCAGTAGAGCCGACAGCCCCAAAGATACAATAACCCATCAACACATCACCTTATCGTTTAAAACTGCTATAATACGCACTGCACATCAACTCGAGAGCTTTTGCGGTTCTGGAGGTTCTCGCGCTTCTTTCGAAATTCCTCTGCTGTCACCAACCCCACCGTTTGACGCTATACGAATCCACTAATAGCATTAGCGTGGAGATGAAATAATGCACAACGTCAAAACATCGCCAAGACATGCCTTGAACTCGCTCTCGTCGTCGTCCTGGTGCGACTGGAAGTTCTCGTCGATGCGCGTTCCTCGACGGTTGGTCTTTTCGATGTCCAGGCGCTTGGCTTCGTATTCCTTCTGCTGCATTTCGCGCTGCTTGCTCAGCTTCGAAGCCCTGGACCCGGCCACGTTGCCCTCCACTGTGTGCGCGCCTGAAGACCCATAGCGCTCGATGCCCGTCATCGTAGCAAAAATGCAAAATGTGCATGTTCACTCTGGTAAGTACGATTTAAATCAACGTATCCACCTAAGTACGAAGCTGAGATTACAAGAATCACGATGCTACGGAGGCTCAAGGCTTCCTCGGACGCGTACGTCTCCTCGCCTATCGAGGCTTCAGCGGCATCTAGTCGTATTCCATGACGTAGTGGAGGTAGTAACCTTTGTATCGATGTATTATGATTTCATAGCTCGCAGCCGTCGCCAACTCAGACGTCGGATGATTCCCTGACTCCGAGCGATCAAAACAACAGCGACGGCCCCATGTCGTCGCTGCAGAAGTACCGGTCGCAGACGATGAAGGACTACGGGCTTATGATTGAGTACAAACACCTGCGTCAACACGTCCCCAGTGGAATCTACGTTTTGCCTAGCTTCGACCACTCGCGTATCTGGTACGGAGCCATCTTCATCCACGCTGGACTCTATCGCAATGGCATTTTCAAGTTCACCATCTTCCTGCCCGAGAGGTAAAGTAAATCTGTTTAGCATTCTTCTGAATGCGAAGACACTGAGTGATTGGGGTGCTCCTTATGCTGTAGCTACAACGGACCGGGTACATATCCACGCATCGTGTTTAATACCAACGTCTTCCACCCTTACGTGTACGAGGACACAAAGGAGCTGGATCTGAATCCGAAATTCCCTGAGTGGGATCCTGAACTGCACTACATGGTGGCAGTTCTCACCTACCTCAAGGGCATTTTCTACATGAAGGACTTCCCCGACTTGCCTCAAGTCGCGAACGGCGTTGCGTTAGATATGTACGTCGCCAAAGTTGTTAAGAGTATCGGGTGGGAGCACTTGCTAACTCTTTATTTTTATCGGGCTGAGAAGGTTCCGGCATGATCCGGAGAGCTACGTGAATAAGGTGGAGGAGTGTGTCGACGAGTCGCTCACGAACGTTTACAACAACGAGCAAGGCTCCACGATTCGCTTCACTAAGCACAATCCGGCTCACGACAACTTGCGACAGGAACTCTTCGCGCAGTTGGATGCAACGCCAGTACGTCTCCTTTTGCCAGCCTTATTTAAACTTTCAGCTCCTAACTGAATGTGCCATTGCAGCCCGCAACACCGCAGACGCTAGAAGAGAAAATGGCTGCCCCACCTTCGACACGGTCACTGTCCATCGTAACGGCCGCCGCAGCGGAAGGTGCTTCTGGTCAAGCTACTGCCCCTGCAGATGAACCGATGCCAGAGTAAATAGGGAAAAGTATGTTGAAGCACATTTCATTTTGACAATTTTCTGATTTTGACAAAATGTCGCGTCTCAAATTATTTTAACATTAAATGCTCAAAATTTGTAAAAAGAAAACAAGCTTGATAAATCTCTCCTTTCTAAAAATCAAGGTTAGATTTTTACTTGCAAAATTGGATTTTAGCAGTGATTTTTGTCAAAAAAAATCAAAGGAGTGAAACTTCCCAATTCGTAATTTTGCTTCAGACACGTCTTCAAGAGATGCCCGCAGCCGTAGCGAGCGAGGCTGGTTTGGGCTCCAAGGAGGACGATGCGCGACTGAACGAGCGCATCTCCAAGGCGCGCTCGGAGCTGTCAGAGCTGCACAAGATTATGGCCAAAGACGACCGCGACCGTCAGTTCCGCGAGAGCAACGGCCCCGCTTCACGCACTCGAAGTCGTACAACCGGTAGCGGCTCCAACTCACAGCAGGACGCCAAAAGACCGGCACCACTGGATGTGAGCTACCAAACGTCACAGACACTACGTAGCGCGTCAGCTGAGCGGCTTATGCAGCTCTCACACACAGAAGATGCCGTGCGCTCAGACCGCATGAAGATGGCGGAGCTCTCGGATGAGCAACATAAATGGACGACCGCAGAGAAGGAGGCAGCAGCTCCACGCTCGGGTAGAGAGAGAATGAGTCCCGTGAACAGAGTACGAGCCAACCTGACGCCACGTCGCACCACAGCCAAGGACTTGAGAGAATATTCCACAGACTACGTGCAACAAGCGCTGAATTTTGACAATGTTACGGACGACGACGAAGACGACTCTGTGTCACCCACACGACCAAAATCTAGCAGTATGAGGCAGCTTAATGAAGACATGGGGCGAGAGCTTGTTCAGGAACATGCAGAAGAGTACGGTGGGGTGAGGACGCAGCAGGATCTACGCACCTATGTGCGGCAAATGGAGGAAACCATCGCTCAACTTGTGCAACAGAAGGACGAATTAATGAGGAACCAAGAAGAGTTTGACAAGCAAGCGAGCGGCATCTTCCCGTCGCTGGAAAACTTAAATCACCAATTGTCACAGATCGTGCAGGGAAAGCTACTGCAGTCGGGGCAGTCGCACAATAACGAGGATGTTATAAACCTGCACGAAGACATGCTGGATGAACTACGGGTTCAACGAGAGCAGTTGAGTGAGCTTGAGGCTGACAGCAAACGCCGCAAATATGACGCAGAGCTGCAGGAACAGGACCGAGCCATTGAGATCTCGCAGATTAAAGCGGACATTATCAGCGTTGTGGCAAGCAACAAAATGCGCGACGAGCGCACGGAATTCATGGCTGATTCATTCAAGAAACTCCAACAGGAACTACAAGAAGCGGTCAAGAATATGGTACAGCGCTATCAGTTGCTGGACAAGAGGATCAACCAACTCCAGACTCCCATGGCACAGCCTCGCCTTGTGGTATGTTTGGCCTTTGCTTCGCTCAGAAATTCATTGGACTCATTAGTTTCTTGTGTGAATAGGGCCGCAAGTCGCAACGAAACACTCTGCTTTTCATTATCTCAGTATTGTTGGGACTTGCTTCCGTAGCATTTGGATCCCTCTTCTTTATGAACAGCGGAGAGTGCGGAGTGGCGGAGCGGTGCTACCCGCTGATATAACACCCAAATTCTACGATCCCCCTTTTTAACGACAGACTTGCTACACCGATTTTCTGATAACAGTGTGTAAAGTACTAAGTACTCATTTGTCATGGGACTACAAGCTATCCACGGATAGTAGAAGGAAGACTATCCTTGCTTCACCTTGAAGATATGAATCCCCAGGATTGTGGCGAGCTCTGTGGAGAGGAAGTAGATCATGTGCAGATACGCCGCTAGTGAGATCATGAAGAAGAGCTGCACCACAGAGCTTTCGTGGCCCTACGAAATGCGACGGATCGAACAGAGTTATAAGGTGCTAAATTGATCCAGCCCGAGACAAAACGTACCCAAGGCACAATGCCAACCACCAGCAGAAAAGAAACGACAAGTTGGATAATAAATGTCTTGCGCAACAGCCAATACGGTTCATCGCACATGTGCGAGAGCATCATGTGCATCACCATCTACAATCAAAAAGCATAGCGTCTTACAGTTAGCATAAAACGAAAAAAAACATGTGAATAAATCGTGCTTACCTTTGCGAATAAGAGCCCCACAGTCCAGATGAGGAGACGTGGGTGGTCCGTAAACACATCGGAGGGCGACCAAAGCACCCAAAGCCCAGACAGGAGCACGAGCGCGACAAAAGGCGTAATGCCGAACAGCGCCGCAGCGCCATCCTTCGCCTTGCGCTCCATGGAGCGAATTGCAATCACAGCTGCATACACAATAAACGCATTAAATAACTTGCACAAATTCACTCAAAAGAATTGAGACCTCACCGCTGAAAACACACTGAGCAATACCAGTAGTGAGCGAGCCCAGGACGACCACGTGTCCGTTGTTCAGTTGAGGAAAGACGATGTTCGGCTGCGTCCACACATTCGGACCGACGATAGCCGTACCGATGTAGACCGAGTATATGAACAGTAACCCTTCGTTCGGTCCATTGACGGTCGGAAGTGCCAGCGTGCCAGTGTAGTATTCTTCCCACGTCGCCATGAAGAACACCATAGCCGGCGCGAGGAACATCAACAACGACTAGCGAAAAAACACATCGAAATGAATTGTGTCAGCAACCTCACACCCCGTCGAACTTGTCCAATACTCACCCAGTACGTTGGTCCAAGCACAAGTGTCGATGCAAATGTGCATGCACTGACAACCACATTGAGTGCGTCGCATCCATGGTCGAATAGCAGGCCAAGAGGGGACGAGTTGCCCGTCTTGCGTGCCTGCTTGCCGTCTGCCACGTCCAATACCTGATAGAACAGCAGCGAGAAGCCAGCATTCGCGTAGACCCATCGCGGCGCTTCCTCCACCATATTCGGCGAGTACCTGCAGCAACAACTCCAGTCAGTCTGCCATGAAGAATTATTCGCCCTGTGCAGCGCCTTACCAGAGCATAATCACGTGCGATAAGATAACGAGTGACAGCGCTCCGATAGTGATGGCATTGGGCGCTAGTCGTGGCGACAGCACGTGGTCAACGAGCCATTGGGCCAGCGGGGAGATCACGTTGCTGTACAAGAGCGACGCATCGCTGCCGCTGTAGTGGTAAGTCAAGATGCGCTTCACGCCATCCTCCGTCACATAGCGGTAGTTCCGCTGCTTGGTCTTAGGCTCTGGCTGGGGCTTGGGAGCCCCGGGTTCAGCCTCGGTCGGAGAAGGCTTCGCAGCAGCAGCGGCAGACCTCGTAAGCACCATCTTTAAAATGCTGCGTATCTTACCGTAAAGCGAAAAAAATGGCTACATGTACCCTTGGTGCCAGTTAAATCGGGTTAAGTTCTGAAACCGATGGCAGAAAATGTGATGGACCTTGCTCCTTGTAATTTGGTGTGTGAATGGTGTGGTGCTGGATCTCTAAGCGACGCGTCTCAAGCCCAGATGTGTGGATCGAATGACGCCGTGTGTCTGCATGGAGACTGCATCGTGGAGACCACAGAAGGAGCCGCATACGAGCGTTGCCAGTGCGATTCTATGTACTCTGGGACGCAGTGCAGCTTCCGAGCGGAAATGGTGTATTTGGAAGTGCCTTTGGCGTGCACGTTAATGTTCATCCTTCTGGGTATTGGCGTCCTCGTGACTGGAAGGACGCTCGAGAGGCTGCGCTTCGAACAAGCTAAAAGGGACCCTTTTACGTTTCCAAGGGGCTGGAAGGACTCGCCAAGGTTATTCTTTGGGGGTCAACTACTGCGTGGAAAGTGGACAGGGCCAACGCGAAAAGGATTGCCTGCCAAACCCGCTAGAGGTCACGTTTTAGAGAATATCTTCATCTTCTTCGTAATTTTGATGGAATTTTTGCCGTGGGTGCAACTGGTAGCACTGATGTTCTTACCCGTGGTTCCGTGGCCGAAAGATAGTCGACGAATGGCAGAAGTATTGCAACTTTCGGTGCTGTATCCGCTGTGGGGTCATCTTGATCCAAGCCAATTCCCAACGTACATGCTGTACCTGTCATTAGTATTCGTTCCTGGAGTTTTGCTGATTGCTTGTATGCTCGGTATAAAGAGATTTCCGCTGTTCAAGCCGCAGCCTAAGAACTCACCTGCCGAAGATCTGTGCACGCTTGCGCTTCGTTTGTATAGTGAATGGGCTACTTTGCCCGTTATGATAGGGCTGCTGTTGCCCTTGGAGTGCGGAGTTATCGGATATAGCAAGGTCGACGGATCGATAACAACGCTTCCTACGCTGAATGGCTCGTGTTTCACGGTTATCCAAGGTGGGATGGTCGCTGCAGGAACAGCCATGCTCATTTTCTACTACGCTGCAAGTTCTGTTATCTTGCTACAATTGAACTGCGAATCTTCACCTCCCGAACCAACATTATGGACACACGTTCGCTACACACGAGTGGTACAAGTTCTTAAAGCACCACTTGCAATGGTAACTTGCCGATGACAGATAGAATTGGTGTGGTTGATCAATTTTAACGTACTTTATGCCAGAGTGTTGTGGGCTCAATCAATGCCAACGCGCTACTGCTTTGCTCAAGCTGTATGGTGGTCTCGTACGTGACTGCGATCTACTACGTAGTAGGCATCAAGAAACAGAGGTTCTAATTGAGCTGTGCGACATATAGGCTGACTCTAGGTATTATCAATGCGACGTTAAAGCCCTGCATCCTTTCGCTGGTGAGAACGAGAGTAATGGTAATGGCTTCTGGTTGTTCCAGCCCATGTTGAAACCGTGAACCCTTTTCAGGTCAACGGGATTCGACTGGCCGGCGCTGTAATGGCATTTTGGACCAGCATGCTCGCCCTTGTTACCTCTATCATTGATGATCCTAGCGCAACAATCGTGTACGAGGTACGGACAGTTGCAATCTTTGCTAGTAAGTGTATTCTAACCTCCTGTGCTCAGGCTTGGACGTTGGGAGCTATCGCAATCTCGGCAATATGTATCCCCGGTTTGTTTCTCTATCACACCGAGGAGTTCTGGCTCCAGCTGCTTGCCTCGGTTGCGAAACAGGTCGGAGTTTCGTCACTGGCAAGAACCTCAAAAGACTCCAAAAGTGCCAAGGTGGCCGATGTCGCATTACGAACGGAACAAGCGGCAGCGATCGGTTTTCGTGCTGGCCTCCCGAAGCTCATACCCAACCGGCGATCCAGCGCGGCGGAGAAGCTGCGTAGTCGGTCGAAGCGTGGGAAGCTGACAACTTCGGTGGAAGCCACCGAATAGTAGCGAATGATCATGCATTTGAAGGCGTTTACACTGCTCATGACCCCGCGACTCCCGGGGTCGAGAGGAATGCCTCCGTCTGGAATGGCTTAGAGTCTCAGTCTGAGACGACGCACGGCGCGATTCAATGTGGCGAACTTCGCCCTCAAACAGTAGCGTTGCACTCTGGTGTATTACTGTATACATGTTCTTGCTGTAGACAGGGACGGCGGTCTGATTACGAGCCTAGGAGCATGTCGCGCCAAAAATCTCTAATGGCTGCACGGTGCAGCCGTCTTCGTGGTGGCGGCGGTGACCATCGGGTGCTGGAAGACTTGCTCGAGCAAGTTGGCTAGCAGGGTCTTTCGATGCAAGTGTACTGTAATACATGTAGGGGGTTCTTACGTTCCAGCGGAGCCCCTCCTCGTGTCGTGTCTTTGTTTTTGGTCGGACTCTACTTTGAGCGTAAACGACCGCCGTCAACAAGGCAGCTGCGCAGCGCTGGGCTTGCTGAAAAACGTGGAATTGATTCCAGGAATTCCAGGAATTCACAGCTTTTAATTTATCAAATATCCTGATTTATGGCGAAGGTGTCGACAATAATGCGGCGGCGGTGGCAGTTTACAGAATGGAGCCAACTCACTTCCGCCTGGCGAAACAACAAGACGCTTTTGTGCACTTCAATCCACTTGGCGGCTTATCATTGGGTAGCCTGGAAGGTGCATCGACAAGTTCTGGCGGCGCTGTAAATGGTGACAGCGATGTAATCGTCGTCGCTACGGATAAATAGTCTCGGTCAGAACGCGTGGCTCCAAACCTCATCGACCTACCTATTAAAAGAGTAAAAGAGAAAGAGTTCATGCTTTCCAGCCTCGTCGATTGTGGGACGGCGGGTCATCATCAAAACTGTGCTCGCAAGTGTTCTGAATAATATTCAGTGAATATCGTCGAGTACATTTGGTGCGATCGACAAATGTTGCAATATTAAGGTGTCTCTTGCCTTCAACATGGCCCTGATTATTGTAGTGTACATGTATCTATCATTAATCCAATGCAGTAGTACAGCAACTGCGGCATAGTCTACAGGCATGGATACACCACTGCCTCGATTTCCGAGCACTTCAGTTTTCTGGAAATGGCCTAAGCCTCGGAGAAAATCTTATCCGATTTACTTCCCTTGTGAATCCTTGTATTATTCATAACTCTCAAGCTTAAAACGCTTCTCCCTAGTAAAAATAAAGGCTAATGCCTCGAAACCTTTGTTTTAACTAAAAATAGAGACATGCATGTCACGGAATTGCCTCGCTTTCCTGCCCTACACTACGTATCCTATGCGACACGCCAGGATGAAAAACTCGAGGCTTGGAGGTGACTCGAGGCCTCATTTCGAGATTACGCCGCCAGTGAGGACCTGGCTTCTACGAGTAGAGCAGTTATGGCGATGCCTACAGTCGACGTCAAGACCGACGAAGAAATGTACGGCTCCACGATCAACGTGTCGTCTAAGGGCATGACGCACCGTAACGGCTCGCGCTCCAACTCTCCCACGAGCAGCGGCGACGAGCAGTCGGACACCATGAAGCTCGCCCCCAAGAACTCGTCGCCTACAGGCACCACCGTCTTCCCCAAGGAGGCGCCACCTCATGAGACGGTGTGGGAGCGCTACAACAAGGCCACGTGCACCAAAATGTACGACGTGGAGGAGCTCATCGACTACTACTGGCACCGACGGTTGGCGGCCGTGCCCGCTGTGATCGTGAGCTACCTGCCATTCGTGATCACCCCCAACCAGATCACGATCTTCGGTCTGTTCCTCGGCTGGGTCTCCGCCTTGTGTCTGTACGACTCCGAGTTCCACTATCCGCTAGCGTGGGAGCCCTCGAACTCGCTGCTGGCGGCTGCGCTCTTCATGTTCACGTGGATCGTCTCAGACTGCACGGACGGACAGGTTGCGCGCCTGTGCAAGCGCGGCACCCGCACGGGACGCATCCTGGACGGCGTGGTGGATGGTCTCGTCATCGCTCCCAACTTTTGGATCATGGGCGAAGTCATGCAGCACCACTATGGAGGCAACGTCATGTACTTCCACCTCGGCTTCTGGGCTGGCATGTCCCTCTGGCTGCACGCCATCATCTACGACAAGATCAAGAACGTCTACATGGAGAACGCTCTCCCACAGTCCGAATGTGACGGTGAAACGGTCGCCAGTGTGCGTGCCGAGTACCGTGCAGCTCGGAAACAGTCGGCGTGCGCTCTGGACACGATTCTACTTGGCATCTACTCGGTGTACTTGACTGTACAGGCCAGTTTCACGTCCGATGCCGCTTCTCAAGCGGAATTGGACCGTCAGTCTCTGCTCGCGTCGTGTACTAGCGAGTACCATAATGCTTACCGCCAGAAATTCGGCGGATTCGTGCGTGTGGCGTCATTCCTCGGCATCAGCGCACATGTTACTGCAATCTACCTGGCATACTTCCTGGCCATCTTCCACTGGGACGTTATCTACTACATGCAGTTCTACCCGCTCGTCCTACTCAACATCGTCCTGGTCGGTGTGCTCATCCAGTACCAGCGTTCCGGTATGGCTACATTCACACCCAAGGACGGTGCATTCTAAAAGTCTTAGGAGTGCGAACTGGCTAGACGCGTGCTTGGCTATAAGCGAGAGGATCCACTACAGTACTCGTCACAAGCCAGCGTAGTAGCAATGTAGATATCGATCCTAGCAAACCTGCAAGCCCCCACGAATGTATGCTTACTCTTTATCATTGAGACGACCAACATTCACCTCTGCTTACCACTACTCGTTCTGCAATCACCGTTTGCCCATGCTGAACAACACGGGGAAGTTCATTCGACTGGGAATAGCAATGGAGAAGAAGAGCAGAAACACAAGTCCCAACGCTTGCACGAAGTACAGCAGACTCTGGTCGAACGGGAACGCTTGCTCGAAATAGCCCAATAGCGCGAACAACGCAGGAGCTGCGCCACTCGCAATGAAATGACTGAAGTAGCGTACGCGTTGAGCTGCTCGATGCACTGCTAGTCGTCTATCCACAGCGATGGAGTTGTCCAGCAACGCCATGATGCCGTGTGACGCAATACCGGCAACGAGTTGCTTAATCACAAGTACACCGACCACCATAAACCACGCGAAAGGTAATTCATCCACCTTGAAGAGGTCGATCAACGGGAAGCAGCCCAAGATGGGAATCTGGAGGATCAAGCCGATACGCAGCGTAGCAAGAGGCGTCATAGAGTTACGACTCGAGTTACACAGCACACTCGACGCGATCTGACCCAATAGAACAACCAGAGACAGAGATGCCAGCGTGCCAGCGACAGTGAGCGTGATAGACGACACTGTCGAGCGTGACAACGGCGGCTTAGCATGGACACTACCGCCCAATGTGATCGGATTCTGCTTGAAGAACCAAAGTGGCAACATCTCATCGAAACTGAGTTGTACCAGCGACCAGAAGAAGAACACCAGCAGTACTAAACACGCCAGAGGTTCACTTGTGATCGCCAATTCAGGTACAGGCTTGTCGACAGCTTTCAGAGACGGCCGAGTCGCTTTCATATGCTTTTTCTCCAATGGTTGATACGCTCCAGAACTTGCAGCATTAGTTCTCGCAACAGGCTCAGTCTTAGGAGACGGAGTCGATTGAGAGTGGACAACCACCGAGATCACCGGTTCCTGGTCTTCCAAGTCTTCAACACCTTGCAGTCCATACTCAGAGCAGTCGAAAAATGCTTCTTCATCACTCCCTTCATCACTGCGGATACTACTAGCACGCGATCGAGTGACATTTGTGCGTCGTGCTCGTGGAGTAGCCACAATCTCAAGGGTACGCTCCAATGACGCGGTGGTACGCTTCAACAGATCGTCCAGTGAACGTTCTTGAGCGCTTTTGCCAATCTCCACGCCGTTGCGTCCGCCATAACGTTGCGGCAAGCTGTCGACGCCGACAAGTGCAATCAAATCCTGAGTAGCTGTCTCCTTGGACAAGAACGATACTTTATCTGCAGTCCGCTTCGCGAGATGGGGACGAATGCTTGTCATCACTTGAGAAAACCATACGGGGGAGTTCAGAACCGTCAGAGCGTGTAGACGATCCGGTAACTCGCGTTGCAGTGTCTTCACTACTGCACAGACACTGTCAATGGCACGAGCGTCAGCATCACGAAGCGAAAGGCCATCCAAGTCGACAATGTACACGATCTTCTGTGTAGGTGTGCGCAGTAAGGTCTCCTGCGCAAAAGCCAAGAAAAACCGGTAATGGTCACGTAAATCCGACGTCGTGAAGCCCGCAGCGAAGAGTTTGTCCATCTTGACACGCCCCACGAAATCCCAGACGATCAAGTGGCCGTCCGACGTGTAGCCATGGAAATAATGCGGTAGGATCCCTCGGATAAGTCGGAAATGTGGCTGTGGCGTCGCTAATAACTTGATTGCTGCGATTTTCGCCGGTGTTGTAAGTGCTTTCTTGAATCCCAACCCCATGGCAGTGCGTCCAAACGTCTCTCCAAACACAGACTTGACGTGGGCGACAGTAGTAGACATTGGACTGCCGCTCTCGCTGCTGCTTGTACTGCTTGTGTTCAGACTGGTTGACGAACGTGGTGAAGCCTGTGCATCGATCTGAATTTGAGGCATAAAGTTCAGGAAATCGTCTTCTTCTTCTGCTAGCTGCGTGTATGCTGTCCGGCTTCGTAGACGCAGCCCCAGTAGCATCACCATGACTGCGACCCACGCGAGGATAGAGACAAAGCAGAACGGATACAGATACAAGGACGAGTCTCTTGTAGCGGGGTCTTCGTTTGACTTGTCTGGCAGCTTCGCACTCAGTGTGATGACGGCGAAAGTGCCGATAGCTCCGATCCCCACGCCCAAAGTCTTGGTCACTAGCGCCAGTTTGGTCTGTCTGTTGCCACAGATGTTGTCAATTTCGATGAGAGCAACTGGCAACACGCCGCTGCTGAGTCCGGTGGCGAATCGCACGAGCGACATGGCTACCAAACTCTTGCATAGCAGTAAGCTAAAGAACCCAGCTCCTGTGACGGCTAATCCCCATAGAATCACACCTTTGCTGCTCTTTAAAGAGCGCGCTAAATTGATCCAGAAGCCGCAGCTTAATGCGTGACCGAGAAAACCTGAGCCGGAGATGATGGCCGTGTAGAAGCCCAGCCGATGGAACGACGTCTCCGGATAGAAATGGAGCGTCAGCATCGGCCCCAGCACCAACACTACAGTCTGAGCGATGTATTCGATCATGGCACATGCCGTGAGGAACAACATGCGCGCATTGACGCCTCTGCAACAGCCGAAATACGCCATCACTGCTGAGAATCCGAGTCTTGACTGCTGTCAGTCGATTTAAACGCTACCGTGCTGATAAAGGCACCCCTGTATAGATCAGACAGTGGTCTTGTACGTTAATGTGGTGGGATTTCTGCTTGAGGACACACACAGCGTCGACGTAGCAAGAAGGCGGCGGGTCTTGCTGGGAGAGGACGTCAATGAGCTGGCAATACAACGGTACCGATATTACTTGGTGGCATATGATTGGCTAAATTGGATTACAGATTCGGTTCCCTTTGTGTGGACCACATAAGCATTGACTAAATTTGTTGACTCATCGCCTACAAACCGTCGAATAGAACTCGTCAATCGCCTTCCAATTTTCGATAAGGAAAAAACTAACTTAGCCAACGTAACTGCCAGTCAACGAATACATAGGCAACCTTGATGCACATCGAGTTTAGGATAGCTCCATTAGGAAGAGCGTTAAAAATAGCACGCATGGTATCATGGCTGGTGAATCATTACTCATTACGCGATGAACCTACCACTGGTAGTATTCCAGTGGCTTGTTGTCGCGTGGGATGCCGTCCAAATTGAACTCAAAGGCACGTACTCTCCAGACCGCGTTCTCGCGCTGCATGATTATAGCAATTTGACTCCCTGGTGGCGGATCGTCTCGGTCATTCTCATCTCCCCACTACCGTGTTTGATTTACGTCTGCCTGCCCGAGACGGTGAATCTGTCTCCACCGTCGCTCGGAATGGGAAGCAACAAGACCTTCTTTGGGCGATTCTTCCTCTCCTACACAATGTGGTGTTTACTACAAATGCACATGATCAGCGAGCGTATGCCACTATTATCTCTTTCCAAGACACAGCTCGTCATTAGCGCTGTTACTGTCGCCATACTGTCTACGGGTATCGAGCTGCTGTATTCCTGGTGGATAGGATTCCCCGTACCATACACTATCCATATGATGGCCGTGCCGTACGTGTCGCTCATGTTTTTCGCGCTGGCCATTGTCTGGTATCCTCACGTGCGGCAGAACTTGGGTCTCTTATGGAAGATTGCCGACGCCATTTTGATATGCGTTTGTCATGGGCTTGTCATCATCGGATATCCAATCTTCTATTATACCTTCCAAAAGATGGACTCCGGTATCGAGAGAACTGCGTTTATAATGGTGCTGCCAGTACTGAAGACCTTCTACAGAGCGCTATTCTACTACCTTTGTCGCTTCGCTAGTGGTCAACGAATCACGATTGCTGTGGTCTTCAATGCTGACATGGTGAACGCTCTGTTCATGAACTTCTGCATGCAGTACCAGCCATCATTCATGACCACGGCCAGTCTCATGGCTGCCAACACGGTGCAAGTGATTCTGATGACCCACGACATTGACGTCATTCGCAAGCAAATTGCACAAACGACGAAAAGAATCATAAACCTGACGAAGAACGATCGCGGCGATCGCGTAGCCACTTTGAGTATGCTACCTAGGGCTGTCGACATATTCCAGAGATACACTTTCCATAATTCCAGTGATGATGCGCATCATACTCAGCTAACGAGTACAATGAAAATAACGGTGGTTCCTCTTGGTAATTCCGCTTCGCAGCTGGGTCCTACCACTGACATTGTAGTAGGAACACGATCCGAACTTGAACAGCTCGAACAGAAGTACGTCAGTCTCGTGCGGAAGCTCATGTATGCATCCGAGTTCTCCATCCTCACTGCCTACGCTGAAGTCATCACGCCCATCGTATACTGTACGTACAATTACCTTGCGATCACTGCGTCCTAACTGACATAGGATATGTGCTTCAGCGCTGTATTTGGTCACATGCCCAACCGTGACTACTATAGCCAAATTGCAAGCATGGACTCGATACATTTGGCGAAGACGGTTGTGAATGTCTTACTGTACAGCCTCGTGGAACTCGGTGCATTCACTGTGCTCACCCAGACGCTCAAGAGGCGACTCAACTTCTCCACAATGCATCAGCTCGCATTTGTGCTCGATCGACATGTGATCCATGTTCAAACTGCAAGTATACTATGGGTGTTTTACACGACTCAGATATCCCTCGAGCACTATGGTACGATAGATATCGCAAGCGTTTTGGCGGTGTCCACGCTGGTGGCTGACATGTAATTTGGTAGGCACGGATTACTCATTCAAGTTTGCGTGGCTGGAGAACAATTCGACTGGTACGTAGTCATGTAAGCGCAAGGTGATATAACTTGAATGAGTTCATATACTGCGAAAATCGGTCCACCTAATGGACTCGACTACTATTTATCTTCCTACTTCAAAGTTTTACAGGCCTACGCTTCCTTAATAAGCTCGTCCAACTGCTCTTGTTACATGTACCACGCTTACCTTAGTCGTGCACCTTCAGAACCGAACGCACAGGCATCTGGCATATCGGGCAGCTCTTTAACGTGCGCATGATAGTCTTGAGACAACCGGTGCAGCCGGCTTGGTGTCCGCACGGCGAGCAAATGGCATTCCGTCGTGTCACATCGCAGATTCCGCACAGATCTGGTTGGGTGTCAAAAGACTGGCGAACTTGCTCTTCAGACGCCTCTGTGGGCTGCGGTGATTCTTCTTGTTGGTTTTGTGGCTCGACACCTTTTCCTCGAATGTCGATCTCCTGTTCCTGGTTCGAACTCTGCTGAGGCTGGGATGTTCGTGATTCGTTGTCGGATAAAATCATGATCCCCGTTTCAAACTCGGGGCCGGCGGTGTCAAAATCGCTCCCGGTGACGATACTGACACTCGAGTTCGTGTCCTGGCAATCGATGTATGGTTGTTGTGCTGCCAGCGGCACTTCGATGTATTTCACTGGCTGTATGGGCGTAAAGTGCACTCGGCTTTGATCACGGTTCACTAGAGCCCTTGGCTGATCAACGAGTTGGCCAGGTGTAGCTCGTCTCTGAAAATTAGGCGGCAGATCATCGACCGAGTTCTCGTACGACGGAAGAAGTTGTGTTGGAGCTTGTGGCTGGGGTGCTTGTTGGGCATTAGGAGCAAGTTCCGATTGCCGCTGCTCGAATGTTGCGCGAAGCCGCTGGTACAGTGGGTCGTTCGCTTCTTCTCGTTGTTGATCCTGCTCCCTTAAGATCGAACTGCGCAAATTCTCAACCAGTTCATGAGGCCAATAGTACAGTTCTCCATTCTGCGTCTCGACTAGCGATGTCCGATTCAGCGACGATCGACTCTTGCGTGAGCAAAAGTTGAAGCTCTGCAATACGCGACGCCATTGGGCCAGGTTGTTTAAACTATCGGCGGCGAATACGTAGTGGAGCGTCTGCACGTCGTCCAGACTCATGGTCTTCCTGCAGATTGGTGCACGTGTGAACTTGCGTCCCTTAATGCGATGGCACATGACAGGCTTATCGAACACGAAGGCATTCTCGCGCTTAAGCCACGAGTAGCTGTCTGTCGACGGGAAGTGGGACACTCGCGCTGCCTCGTCAATGAGCATCACTAAATCTGGACGAAGATCACCTTGACGACGGAAGATGCAGAGCTCAGTGGACGTGCGTTGTCTGTTGCAGGCCACCACGACTGCCCATCGTCTTTTCCAACGGAATTTACCGCGTAAGTACAGCCACCCTGCGTGGACTTTCATGAGGTTCATTAGCACAGTACCGACTGCTTTGCGACCGTTTTGACGAGCGACGTCGAGTGGTGTGAGGCCCTTGCGATTGACGGCAAAGGCGTCTGCTCCAGCTTCCAGTAGCGTCTCGGTGGCCAAAGGGTCCGGGTTCGTCGTTGCAGCATAGTGCAGGGCTGTGTTCTTGAGCCTGGTGTCGTCGACGTCGTTGACGTCAGCGCCGGCAGCAATGAGCTTGGTGACGACTGGTTCGCCGCCCCTGCAAGCAGCAGCCTCCATAAGCGGTGTGGTGCCCTTGCGATGATGTTTAAAGTTCACGAGGTTGCGTGCCACAGCGTCCGATTCCTCGATTTCCTCTTGAACTTTGACCTCGTCGCCAGATCTGGAGAGTTTCCACAGCACGAGGAAGTCGTTGCGTTGAATGGGCATGCTCGACTAGTTTGATAATGGGAAGTGATGGTTGGCAAGCAAATTGTGCAATGACACTCGACTTGAGGGTCGACGCAAACGAATGTTTCAGGACTTGTGAGACGTTTTGCTACATGTATGTTGGACGCACCAAGCAGCCATTTCGAATGGATACTTTTTGTGACAAGCAACTTCAGCTTGGCCAGAAATGTATCATTTTGAGAGCACCCAGAACTGCTCAATTGCATCAGCTCATCGCCCCACGGGCTCCACAATGCCACAGGTGACGGACGCGGTAGCCGATGCAAACCATTGATCCGCTCGCAGCAAATTTGTTGCTTGTTGAACAAAATGTTGAACAAAATGTTTTCGGATCACAACATCTTCTCATTTTCCCAAAATCGTGATTATGCTCTATTAGAACATGTAGGTCTCAACGAGACTCTTCCGGTTATCTTTATAAAAAGCCAGTACCCTACCATCAAATTTTACTTGTGTTCTGCATCAGCACAATCTCACACATTAAAATGCATCCTAATTCAGCCGGCTCATCACGCACTAACTTGCTGAAAGAATTCATATCCACATTTTCTCACAAGTACAAAAAGCGAGTTTAGCTTGCTTCGAGGACAGTATACTACCTAATAGTTTATTTGTAGCGAAGACGTCATTTATTTACCAAGCTTTTAAACTACTACAGTAGTACTTCTTAGTTTCCGCCGCGAAGACGCAGAACCAGGTGGAGTGTCGACTCCTTCTGGATGTTGTAGTCGCTCAGAGTACGACCGTCCTCAAGCTGCTTGCCGGCAAAGATGAGGCGCTGCTGGTCAGGCGGGATGCCCTCCTTGTCCTGAATCTTCTGCTTCACGTTGTCGATCGAGTCCGACGGCTCCACATCGAGCGTGATGGTCTTACCCGTCAGCGTCTTCACAAAGATCTGCATGCCACCACGTAGGCGAAGCACCAGGTGGAGTGTAGACTCCTTCTGGATGTTGTAGTCGCTCAGAGTACGACCGTCCTCAAGCTGCTTGCCGGCAAAGATGAGGCGCTGCTGGTCAGGCGGGATGCCCTCCTTGTCCTGAATCTTCTGCTTCACGTTGTCGATCGAGTCCGACGGCTCCACATCGAGCGTGATGGTCTTACCCGTCAGCGTCTTCACAAAGATCTGCATACCACCACGTAGGCGAAGTACCAGGTGGAGTGTCGACTCCTTCTGGATGTTGTAGTCGCTCAGAGTACGACCGTCCTCAAGCTGCTTGCCGGCAAAGATGAGGCGCTGCTGGTCAGGCGGGATGCCCTCCTTGTCCTGAATCTTCTGCTTCACGTTGTCGATCGAGTCCGACGGCTCCACATCGAGCGTGATGGTCTTACCCGTCAGCGTCTTCACAAAGATCTGCATACCACCACGTAGGCGAAGTACCAGGTGGAGTGTAGACTCCTTCTGGATGTTGTAGTCGCTCAGAGTACGACCGTCCTCAAGCTGCTTGCCGGCAAAGATGAGGCGCTGCTGGTCAGGCGGGATGCCCTCCTTGTCCTGAATCTTCTGCTTCACGTTGTCGATCGAGTCCGACGGCTCCACGTCAAGGGTAATGGTCTTACCCGTCAGCGTCTTCACAAAGATCTGCATACCACCACGTAGGCGAAGTACCAGGTGGAGTGTCGACTCCTTCTGGATGTTGTAGTCGCTCAGAGTACGACCGTCCTCAAGCTGCTTGCCGGCAAAGATGAGGCGCTGCTGGTCAGGCGGGATGCCCTCCTTGTCCTGAATCTTCTGCTTCACGTTGTCGATCGAGTCCGACGGCTCCACATCGAGCGTGATGGTCTTACCCGTCAGCGTCTTCACAAAGATCTGCATACCACCACGTAGGCGAAGTACCAGGTGGAGTGTAGACTCCTTCTGGATGTTGTAGTCGCTCAGAGTACGACCGTCCTCAAGCTGCTTGCCGGCAAAGATGAGGCGCTGCTGGTCAGGCGGGATGCCCTCCTTGTCCTGAATCTTCTGCTTCACGTTGTCGATCGAGTCCGACGGCTCCACATCGAGCGTGATGGTCTTACCCGTCAGCGTCTTCACAAAGATCTGCATACCACCACGTAGGCGAAGTACCAGGTGGAGTGTAGACTCCTTCTGGATGTTGTAGTCGCTCAGAGTACGACCGTCCTCAAGCTGCTTGCCGGCAAAGATGAGGCGCTGCTGGTCAGGCGGGATGCCCTCCTTGTCCTGAATCTTAGACTTCACGTTGTCGATCGAGTCCGACGGCTCCACATCGAGCGTGATAGTCTTGCCAGTTAATGTCTTCACGAAGATCTGCATTTTGTAGCTTGGACTTGTTGGTGTCGGTTCTTGAATGCGGTTGCCCCAGAAAGCAAAATGGAAAATGAGAAAACTGGAAGAGGGCGGTGGTCAAGTCAACCCATCGAGAAACTCCCGTCTGCGACGTGTGCTCGCGTCCTTTCCCGCAGGATCAAAATAGAATTTTCGTCTAGAACCTTCGCAACGTCTTCCAGACTAAGCGATCATACAAAATGACTGCTGCGGATTTCGCAGAAAAGATTTCTGATCCTGGCGACCATCACTCTGGACATGCTGGCACGACGACAAGTGCCAACGACGATGCATGCACGAATCCACGAATGCATGCGTTGTCATGCCCCAGACGAGTGTGTAAGCTGGAATTTTTGTGTGAGACGCCCCCCCCCCCTTCCCCCAAACTCGGGGCCCAAGGTCTAACAGCCCTGGCGGCAGCTTCTTACTGTGTCCCAGCATCTGATAAAGCCCCGTCGGGCGCACACGGGGGATACAGTAAGCAATTAAACGCAAATACCCCGCACGGAACAGCACGGACTCGGCTTTTTAAAAATGTAACACGTGGATGTATATGAACCTCATCCACTGCAGGATCTTTACAAGTCTGGAAGGTCGTCCATCTGAGGCTGGCTTTGCGTCACCGTCTTTGTCGTGAAGTAAACGAAGCCTTGCAGCGTGGCGACGAGCACGTTGTACAGCACAATAAACTTCGTCCAGCCGGCATACTCGTATGTCTGCGCGCACAACACCGCAAAGAACAGGATGGTTGCCGCGCGACCGATATAGTTTCCCAGGAACGGAAGGTACATCTCCACGCTCACACCATTCACGACGGACTTGAGGTCATACATTATAACTGCTGCGCCTACAGGGAACACAAACAGCGATATATTAGTCACCGTTCTCCACGCCTTCCTCATATCGTAGCATAGATCACTTACCGAACGCCATTGTGTAGAAGCCCAACGAGACTGCAGTATCACATCCGCAATAATAATAACAAAGTATTTAGCAACTTCTCGGGGAATTCTCACTGCAAAATCGGCTTACCGGCTGCGTATGTGAAGTGGATGAGCATACCAAAGCCTTGGATAATAGTGAAGGCTGCTGCCAGTGTATACATGCCACTAAAGACGATGTCCACCGTCAACCCTTGATCTCCGCTCTCTTCTTCCTGGCCTCCACCCCATCCATTTCCCGCACCACCGCCGTAGCCTTGTGGCTGATAATGTGGCACCGCGTACGGATGGACATTCGGTGCTGCATACGGAAGCTTCTGTTGTTGTTGTTGTTGCTGCTGCTGAACTCCTTGTCTCCGCGGTGCCTCCTCTTTCTCTTCTTCTGCGCCCGCATCCATCGGCGGGTTGCGCATCACGCGATTGGATCCAGCACTGCCAGGTCGCGACGATGTGGCCTCTTCCTGCGGGCCCACAAGCGGCTGCTTAAGCTCTTCGTCGGGCAAGTCCATGGCCGTCTGGTTCGGAGCGCTGTACGGATCCTGCGTTGATTTGATGCGACTTTTCTTCTTCGATATTAAAATGTTTGAATTAGCTAGTATTGTTGTACTTTTAACATGTACTTCGAAGTAATTAGCTAAATTTTCACTACAACGACTTCAACATATCCAAGACTTTACTTGGAGTCGATGCCATTCAGTTGCTCCAGCGCGAGCATCAAAGAGTGCGTTCCCAAGCGGCCGTGACCTTGGGCTTTGACCGCCACGTACAGCTGGTTGGCGAGGGCGAGCCCTGGAAGCGACAGGTTCATGCTGTTTAGTCACGGAAGTTGTTAGTCCCGATGGAATTAAGGTGAGGAAGACGATGCGCACTACCTTTCGGCCTCTTTCAGTGCGATCCCCATGTCCTTGACAAAGTGCTCCACGAAAAAGCCAGGGTCAAAGTTACGCTTAGCGATTCGAGGCCCCAGGTTGCTGATCGACCAGGAGCCGGCAGCACCAGCGCTCACAGCGCGGATCGCCTCCTCCACGTCCAGTCCGCTCTTCTGTGCATATAGAAGACCCTCAACGACACCAATCATGTTGGTGGCGATGAGAATCTGGTTCACCATTTTGGTGTGTTGGCCAGCACCAGCGCCGCCCATGTGACGGATGTTCTTGCCCATGATTTCGAACAGCGGCATTGTCGACTTCACAGTGTTGGCATCACCGCCAACCATGATGGAGAGTGTTCCCTCGCGAGCGCCGACGTCTCCACCTGAGACGGGGGCATCCAGACTCGAAACATCTTTCTGCTTGGCTGCCTCATAGATTTCCTTCGCCAGGGACGGCTCGCTTGTGGTCATGTCGACGATCACGCCTCCCGACTTGATAGAGGATAGCACACCCCAGTCAGGGTCGAGGAACACCTTACGCACGTCGCTGGGATAGCCCACGATACCGAACACGATGTCTAGACACATATCACATCCACATGCGTAGAAGTTTAGAGCCAAATCGTCTGCATGTAGAAGAATGAGGCAATACTGACCGGAAACCTTGGCCACCTCGGCGGGCGAGCTGGCCACAGTCGCGCCCTGCTCCTTGAGGCCATCGCACTTAGAAAGCGTACGGTTGAACACCGTCACCTCGTACCCGTGTTTCTATTCCTCGATGCAGTCAGCGTATGAACCCTTGTTTTATTTTCCTCTACTGATGCATACACAACGTACCAAAATGTGGCCGACCATGCTGGCACCCATGACGCCCGTGCCAATCCATCCAACTCTGCACACCAGCCACCGCAGTTATTCAATACAAAAAGTACCACTACAGCACACCGCGTATTGTACTGCACAGTGCTGTACCTCGGCTTCACAGCAACAACCATCTTGCTCTCGGGGCTTCGTCCTTGTGATCTTCGGAAATGGGGTACAGTAGAGCGCTTTGCTTGTCAATCGCTGCCTTTTTATTGGTTGAAAGGGTGTTGAAGCTAGGATCAAAGCCAATTGCTACCAGCAATTTGCTGGAGCTGCTTCAAGCAAGCGGCATGCTTGGTTGAGGACGTGGTGCGATGCCACTCTTTCGGTTGGCTCAGAGAATGAAGGAAGTAGGGACGGAAAAGGTGCGGGCTTATCCAAGTGCAAATGGTGGCCCCGGAAAAGCTGCTTGGTGTCCTTGAAATAAACAAAACACAACAATCTTTTGAACAAAAACAATTCTTGCGGGTAAAAATGGAGGCCATTCGACGGTGGGTAAAGCCTCTGTGCTTGCAGGATTCAAGAATGTTACACCACTTCCACGTTGTTGGCTTTCTCCGGATAAATACCTGCAGCAACAAAGTCCAGTTTGCGTTAGCTCACATTTCTCTTCCCAATAGAGAGCGTCGCCTCCTTCCGCACCATTCAGCTGCTCCAATGCAAGCATCAACGCTTGAGTTCCCAGTCGCCCATGTCCTTGAGCCTAAATAGCCAACCTCTTTGTTAGCTGCTCAATCAAGTCAAGCACCTGAAAAAGCTTAACGTACCTTTACAGCAATGTACAGCTGGTGCGCTAGCGAAAGCCCGGGGAGCGATAGGTTCATCCTGCAGTGGTAACACAGCAATTAATTCCGATAGAGCACCAGAATCTGAACGGATACAGCACACAGCGTACCTCTCTGCTTCCTTCAAAGCGATGCTCATATCCTTCAAGAAATGCTCTACGAAGAAACCAGGATCGAAGTCTCGCTTGACAATGCGCGGGCCCATGTTACTGATCGACCACGATCCCGCCGCACCGGCACTAACAGCTCGAATGGCTTCATCCATGTCTAGACCGCTCTTCTTCGCGTACAAAAGACCTTCGACCACTCCGATCATGTTTGTGGCGATCAAAATCTGGTTCATCATTTTCGTATGCTGACCTGCACCGGCAGGTCCCATGTGGCGAACGGACTTGCCCATAATGCTGAGGAAAGGCATCGTGACGTAGACTGACTCCATGTCACCGCCAACCATGACTGAGAGCGTAGCGTCACGTGCGCCGACATCTCCACCGGAGACAGGAGCATCTAGTGTGGAAACACCTTTAAGCTTGGCCGCATCATAGATTTTCTTGGCCAACGCAGGCGAACTGGTCGTCATGTCCACGATGATTCCCCCGGCTTTCATTCGTGACAGCAAACCCGAGTCCGGATCAAGTACAACTGACTTTACGTCGCTTGGATATCCCACCATGATGAAAACAATATCTGCAAGGCCAGCAAGAAAGTTAAAAAAAATTCTCGATGTCAAAGCAACCTGCAACGCTACCAACCAGAGTTTTGGGCGACTTCTGCAGGGGAGCCAGCTACTCTCGCTCCTTTCTCCCGTAATCCATCGCACTTTGACAACGTTCGGTTATACACAGTGACGTTGTAGCCGTGGTTCTGCAGGGATGACAACAAATTCGGATGCTGTGTTAGTATACCGGAGCACACATAGCATTTGGATTCTCAACACTTACCATCAAATGTCCACACATACTGGCACCCATGATTCCCGTTCCGATCCAGCCCACTCTGTACACATTATATAAGTGAGTGAACATAACTGTAGCGTGCGTACGCATACCGTAACAGTGTACCGAATCTTGACGCGAGACGCAGCAGACATGAGGTCGAGGCCCTGGGTCTGGAACAGAGCTATAACAGCGTCGTCACAAGAGAGTAAGTAAAGTTGTGATTTAAATCACAAATGCAAGAATATACTATGCGAGCTGAAGCGTACGGTTAGTCTTCAACACGGGGTCGTCCAGGTCTGGGTGTACCGTAGCAGTGATCTGCTGTTCGACAGACGCAACCGAGGCAGTGGCAGGTGCAGTTACACTCTGCTCCTCCTTCAGTCGGCTCTGAGAGTTCGGCACAATCAGCTCGTCGTCAATCACAACGCGGCTCTCCGAGTACGACTTGAACAAGTGCTCACTCAGACGATGATTGTGCCGGTTGATCTGGGCCACGACTCGAACGACATACTTTCCCTTGTCCTGTTCTTCAAAATTTCCAGTCTTGCGTTCCGAGATGCAAGCACGAATCATAGCGGGGCATCCCATATAGCGGTAGTGCTGCCTCGGTCGCTTTCCCTTTCCACGCGGTTTCGTCTTGACTCCGTGTGTGCACAAGTAGAGCTTTTTCACAAACCCGACACTCTCGTCTATGGGCTCCTTCAAGCTGTTCCTCTTAGCAGCCCGACAGTTTACTGCTTTTGCTGAGTCGGATGTCCTCAGTCTCATTGGCTGGTGCGTGGTTGCACAATACTCCTCCATGGCGCGATGGAAATCGTCCCACGAGTCAAAGCACTGATCTATGCCCACACATTGCACCAGCGCTTGCTCCTCCTCGGCCGTGGGTAATACGCGGGAGGGGTCTTCTTCGGCTTCTTCCTCTTCGTGCTCCTCTTCGTGCAGTTCAGTGTCGGCCTCGCGCTTGCCTAGCAGACTATAGGATGGCGACGTCTGGTGTTGCTGTAGCGCCAATTCCTCGTTCACCTCCGCGCTCACTTCGGCGTCAGGATCCATTGCGTCTAAACTGCTGTTCGCATCCTTCGTATCCGTCGAGATGTTCGAGTTGCCTTCGGGAGACGCTGTTCCGCGCCGGCGCTCCATTAATTCACTTTTGAGAGTCTTTTGAGACCTCGAATTTGATACCCAGAAATTCACTACAATTTTTAGATTGCAAATTTTGGGCACTTTTATTTTACTTTCATTCAATGAGCCCATTTTATGGTCTCCGCTAAAAAGAACTGTGATCTCATCAAATAACGGAAGCGATGGCGGATGGCAACACGTACACTCGTCGGCTGCGCAGCCGCAGACGCTCAGATTCGACGTCCTCGGAGGAAGAGGAGGATCCCCAGCGTGTCACAAGGAGTGGCAGTCGGCGCTATGGTATCTACACGCCTGAGCCAGTGCAGCGTACACTAGAGCTGCGGTCGGACGAGTTTGAAGATGATGATGAAGAAGAAGACAGCGATTTTGAAGAGCTGGACGACTATGGTGAGACAGTTTACCGAAGTACGACGTATCGTCCACCTCAGGTATACGAACAGGACGTAGTCGAGCTTGAAGATGTCCACGAAGACGACGAAGTGGACATTGAAGTGCAGGAAACACCCGAGCACGAGGCGCAACGCTCAGAGCTCAAGCGACGAGCGGCAGGCGCTGCCGCGTATTTCAAGAAATCAAATAAAGTTGACAGAATGTGGCAGAAAGTGACAGACTCGAAGGCAATGAAGACTATCTCGAAGTATCTACGGAGATTCTGGCGCTTCATGCTTCGCAACTCGTTTATGGCGGTGAACGTGCTGTGGCTGCTAGCGCCACTGTGCTGCTTCGTGGTTGCGATTACAGTTCCGCACCATTTGACGACTGCTTTCCAGTACGTGGACGATTTGTCGTCTAGCTGGATTGGTGGTCGTGGAAATGCAGACGCTGGATTCGAGAAGGGAGCGATGCGCTCCGTCGTGCAGGAGATCGTGGACATGAAGTTGGTAGGCTTGAACGAGGAGATCGGTATGCTGCGCCAAACTGTGCAGACGCAGGAGCATGAGATTGAAGCGCTGAAGTTGTTGCACGTTACGTTGCGTCTCGATCTCGATGAACAACGGCAGAAATTCAGCCTGTCAGAACCCGATAGCGCCATCAACGTCCACATTGAAAAGGTTGTCACCAAGCACACTGAAGAACTGGTGCGTTTGCGCTTGCTACGTCGTTTTTTTTCGCTGTTTAGAGATATCTAACTTGTAGAGCTTCTGATTTAGTGGGAAAAAATCATCGACAGGACTTCGCAGCTACAACAAGACTTGCAAAATGCAACAAAGCAACAGTCGGTGATTTCTTCAGTGCTAAAGGAGCAGGAGGAGAAGATGGATGTAAGTCCGGCACCCTGTTTGTTCTTCTTTTGCAAGTGTATTGACCTATTGTCGCTGAATATCTTTGTCAGTCGGTTCAAACCATCGTGGAGAAGACTGCATCGACGCCAGCGCCGGATGCAGCTAGCGAGAACGCGCGAGCGATGAAGAAAGAGTTTACCCAATGGCGTCAATCGTTTGAGATCGAGCTACAGTCTGAGATGCAGCGTAAAGTGCAGGCCATTGAAAGCCGCATGTCAAGAGTGCTACAAGACGAGAAGGACGCACTCTCGTCAAGTGCTGATGCTCTACGTGGCTTGGATGCCACCGATCCAGGAATTCTCCGAGTAATTGAGGTTGCCGTTCAAGCTGTTGAGATCAAGAAAACAGGACGTGTGGATCACGCTGCTCTTGCGAACGGAGCCTCGGTGATTCATTCAGAGCGGTGAGCTGCTTACAACAACAGGGATATTTTACTAACTTATTCATGTCATTGCCATCGTAGCGATCTCCTGTACCAAGACAGCTCGTCTCCTGTGCAGCTGCTGGCCCAACTTGTAGGGCTAAGCGACTCCGACGGTGACAGTAGATTCACGTCGCCTTCTTACCGTCGTGCACCGGCCCCATTCTTGGGGCAATTGTTATCTTCCGGAGAGAATCCGTGGTGGCTGTCACGCCATAATGGTCGACCGGAGACTGCACTATCGGTATGCTCTCAGTATCTTCTGGTTCGTATTGCATTGGCTGATGGATAATGCATTTTCAATAGGAGACGATGGAGATTGGAAGTTGCTGGGGTATTTCCGGCTCCTCTGGCCGCCTCTCAGTGAAGTTCGCGCAACAGATTGTTGCTGACGCGATCACCATCGACCACATTCCGGCACAAATCGCATCCGACTTCAGCTCTGCGCCGAACCAGTTCCGTGTTCTGGTTCGTGAACGAAGACGGCTGCGTTGGTGCTCAACGTGATTGTACTAACGCTTGATCCTTTGTTCTAGGGCATATCGGGTCACCCATTGCGAGAAACGGTGGAGCTTATTTCGTTTGGAAACTTTTCCTACGCAAGTAATGGACCAGCTAGTCAGACATTCAAGCTGACGTCGTCTCTGGTACGTTTTTCTCTTACTTACAGATTGGTATGAATGTGCAGTTCTGACTTGTAATGCGCTATAGAGCCAGCGCTCTGCTATTGATGGTATTACGTTGGAGGTGCTGTCAAACCATGGTAATCCCGAGTACACTTGCCTGTATCGCTTCCGGGTGCACGGCCAACCTGCCTAAGATGCGGTAAAGTAGCGGTAACAAACGCAACAGTAGTCTAAAGCAAATGCTGGATCGACACAATTTATTCTATGAGAGCCACAAAGGACATCTTCACGTTGACTAAGCGTACTTAGACGCAGCGTTTTCCAGCGTTTGCTTTTCACCCATTCGAATGTGTAGACATGATCGCAACCACGAGGCCATTTGCTGGTCGTTAGCTCGTAAGAACGCGTCGTCCTCCTGTTCGTAACCACAGTGATCAGCTCTGACTTAAAATGCTTCAGCAACGCAGGCTTTACGTACCTCGAGTGTGGAAGAATGCTGTTTTAACCGCGCTGTCACCAGGCTGCCAACTTCAGAGTGGACTTTGTGCTTCAATGACATGGGAAGAGCAAGAGAAATGGTTGAATCTGCTGCTCCCGACTGCGACGCAGCCTGCGTGATAATCTCGCTCAATTCCTCTGGTGTCGCGAGTAATATTTCCAGCCAGTGCTCGGCGTTCGGAGCGAGTTGTCCATCATGATTAAACCTTAAGCTTCTCAGAGCAGGTATGTCGGTTGAATGACTGCCGGTAGCAGACTGCAGCAGCCCGCGCTTCTGGAGAAAAGCGGGGTCTGCTGGATTGGGCTGTTGCAGCGCTATTGGCATCGGTAGAGTGACGACGTCGTACGGATTGTTCGGTGTGGTGAAGCCGTAATTGCGCAAAAGTCGAAGATTGCTATGGCTTCCGTAGTTGATATAAAGTTGTTCGCCCGGTTCGTATGCCTTGGTGGTGTGTACTGTAAAGCCCTTCTGGGGGTCAAATTCCTGAACGCATTCGTCACTAAAGCATTTGACCGAGTTAGTATTATCAAAAATAATGAAAAATAACATAACATTCGCTGCGTACCCGTTGTCAGCGTGGTTAAACCAGTCGAAGAAAGGAATTAGGGCGAACGGTTGGTTTTGACCAGACGTAGCGCGTGACATTAAGATGGAGATGGCCCAAAAGAACGCCTCTGCGCTCACAAACTGGTTATTGGTGCCAAAAAGGTGTTGGTACACCTGAGAGTAAAATCGCGCTCTACAATAACGACGTTGTTGCACCACAATATAAGTCCCGCATCGTGGTCTAGATAGCTACCATCTCGCGTACCCATGTTGAACCGCACGACGTGCCTCTTCGCAGCCCTGTAGTTCTTTAAACTTCCTGTCATCCCAGTATAAGGGTAGATCTACGTAGCGTGGTAAAGCACTCACATAGAGCTCGTCCAGTGGTGGTTTGTCCACACTCGCCATTGCCATCAAAAGGCCATCGGGGTCCTCTGCATGCGGGAAGTTTACCAGCATGTGAACACCAAGCACCAGCGCACTAGGTACGAAAGATGAGCCCTCTCTCAGTGCTTTATTGGACGCCAGTAGCTGGTCCAACTGGCTCAGGAAGCCTGGTGCTTTCTGCTGCGCAGTCTCCAATGCATATTCGGCCGAGAAGGGATACCACACGTCCTGCCCAGCTTTAAAAACTAGCGTATCTTTTGGAATGTGCTCGCGCGCCACAATCCCCACACCCATTTCAGGAATCGAGCGAGCTTCCACCGCGCTGGACACCACACATCCACGCGTGTGACGCACAACCTCCGCGATGCGTTTCAAAGCCACCTCCATCGTCGAAATTGTAGGACAAAGCTCGTCACAGATTGTGATGTGGCGCACCAAAACCATCTCACTATGTCCGTCTTTAATTGACCTTTTTGTGGCCGTTTTAGAGAAATATTGAGGCTGTTCTTCGGACATAAAGCTTGACACGCCACTTTGGTGGTCATTATTCAATCTACGCTTGGTATCAGGTAGACATCAGTGATTGATACATTGGCCATGGCGGAGCAGGCAACAGCAGAGCAAGTTAAGTCCGTGGAGGAGCTTGTTTCCTTCCTATCGCACCCGCGGCCGGAGCTGCGCAAGTCGGCGTCCAGTCTACTCATCAACATGACGGCCTCAGATCAGGGAATGTTCCAGTTGCTGCAGCTCAAGAAATTCGACGTAGTACAAGCGCTTTGCCGCGTCGTGAGCGATATGCGCCCCATTGCCGAGGATGCTATCAAGGCGCTTATCAATCTCACAGCAGCCAACCCAGCGGCTTGTGAGCGAGCACTTAAGTACGACCTATTGAACCGTGTTATGACCCAAGTGGAAGACTCCGAGTGGCGCCTCACCGACTATTCCATGATGCTATTGGCAAACGTAACCACAACGCCCGAAGGTGCCAAGGCGCTTCTCGGCTACGACGACAAGGCCACAGATACCACGCTTGCTCTGCGTGAGAGGAAGATCCGCACGCTTACCAACGCGTTCTTGGAAGGAGAACCAGAACCCGATGGAGTGGAAAGCTCCACCGGCGAGCCCAAATGGGACGACGAATACCAGTATGTTGCCAACATCTTGGCCAACATCAGTCAGCTCGAACAGGGCCGTGATTTCCTGCTCAAAATGCGTCAGAGCACGTCTCTTGCAGGTGCACTCCTACCGCAACTTAAGTCCCCTAATGTCGTGCGTCGACGAGGTGTCACCGCTGCGCTGAAGAACTTGTGCTTTGACACAGACAACCACTTTTACCTCTACGATCAGCTGGACATCCCTACGCACATGATGGTATTGCTTGCTGGCCCGGAAGAGCTCGACGAGGACGACAAAATGGGGATGAACCCGGTTGTGTACAGCCAAGGCGACAAGAAGAAGCGTGAGCACGACAGACTAGTTCGTCTTGCTGCTGTGGACTGCTTACTACTGCTGTGTACGACCCGCAACGGCCGTAAGGAGCTACGTCGCAAGAAAGTGTACCCAATTATCCGCGATGCTCACTTGGTGGAGTCGGACGAAGAGATTGGCGACCAGATCTACAAGCTTGTGGACTTTTTGATCCGTGATGAAGAAGGCGACGAGCCTGACTGGGACGAGGTGCGTGCAAAGTCTTTCGCTGCTGAGCAGGAGACCAAGACGGGCGAGAACGGCGCAGTGGTGCAGCCTCCGACTCCGGCTGCTCCAGTGAAGGCAGTTGAGGCTAAAAAGGAACTAGAACCTGCAGCGAAGGGCGAATCCAAGCCAAAGACAGTCGAGAGGAAACCAGTTACTGCGTCCTCGACTCTTCCTACGACTGGAGAAGACGAGGAAGTGTCGAAAGATATCGCTGACGGACTTGCGAACGAGATTTCAGCTTTAGATGTGAGCAGTGACGAAGAAGACGAGGACGACCTCGGTGTGGACTAAGCGATAGAGGTAGCTGCAGTTCTGCTTTTATCTTAGAATCATTTCGCTCATGTATTATCGTTTGGTGTTCATTCATTAGCTGCTACACGCGTGCGTATGAACAGAATAAAGTATATGGATACGACACGTTATTGCCTCGGTGCTCGCTGGACGAATGCTTGGTGCCTCAAATGGCTACTGGCGAAGCCTACTGTACTGTAGACGCTCTTGTTATAATCAGGTTCATAATTCGTCATTGGCGTCCGGCAGATCGCAGCGGCTTCATCGGCATTGATACATAAGAGTACATGCTTGATTGATGAGCATGTCTACGCGCTCTTACTAAACGCAAGAGGCTCGGCTGCCACTGCCATGAAGCGTTCCTTGCTGAACTTCCGTCGCGCCGCAGTGAGCTTGGCCAACTTCCCCACTCCGTTGTGAGAGTTCCATATCATTTCCTTCAGCTCGTCAATGCAAGGCGTTAAGCTGCGCTCACTGTACGACGAGTGATACTCCAACGTCGACGACTGTAGCAATAGACACACAAAGACACACAATGTCAGTCACTGATAACATGGAGATAACGCTCCACATATGACGTACCCAAGCTGGAGCATCTCTCATCTGGGTCCGAGCAATGTGCACTGCCGATGCGGCGATAGTGGACGGTAGGAATTTCATGAGTTTGTAATCCTGCAAGCTGTGGTCAATGACGTAGTGAGCGAAGTGCTCCACTCGATCGTCACACGTGCGAGACGCCTTGATAAACCGCTTCATGAACTGGTACGAAGTCGGGAAAGTCACTCGGAAGCCAATCGTGGCCAGCATCTTCGCTTCCATCTGGAAAACTTCTTCGCGAGTGTATGCGTTGTCTGTGATTTTGACGAAATCTTCGGCTTCCGGGGGGTAGATCTCCTCGTACTTTGCAGCGATAAACATAGCCGACACACCGATAAGCTGAAGACGCTGACGTCCAACCGACCGACTCTTCTCCAAGTATTGGTCGATAAGCAGGACAGCGATGTGCAGCGTCTGCGGCAACAATCCGTACTTGTAGTGCACGTCCACAAGCCAATCTACGAGGATTGCACGCATCTTAGAGTTAATGTCCGACTGGCGAGCCATATACGAGCTGCTAGGCTTGCGCTTCTTCTGTAAATTACACATAACCACCGTCCAGATCAGCTTAACAACTCGGAACTTGCCGGTTCCATACATAACGCGCTTACCTCCGTCTCTAGTTGGTACTTTGTGATGTCTTCAGCGTACTGCCAGCACGTAGTCGGGTCATGTTTGTCTTCCGAGTCAATGTCATGTTCATCTTCTTCTGGAGTGGATGGGGTCATGTTGACAGTTGATGAGATCTTGTCCTTTCGTCCCAGAGAGCCAAAGGTGCTGGTTGTGGAAGAAAGCGGACGACTCATCCGGCTGATGATCGACGAGGAGCTGCGGCTGCTTAGAGACGACGTACTGCTGGTTGTTACGCTGGCATGGCGACTGGTAAGATTCACGTTGCTGAGGTTCCGCTTGTTGGCGTTGGCGGTGCTGAGTGTGCGACTGCCAATGTTGATATTACTGACACTGCGCTTACTGGCAATGACCTTCTTCTTGGCCAGCGCTCCAGCATTTGAGACTGAGGAGTTCATGGAGCTCATAGTAGCCTTCTTGATCTGTAGCATAATACATTGTCACCTCACTTGTTGCACTACAACCTCTCTTGAGTCACAGAACGTACGTTGATCCTGTTGGTCACATCGCCCAAAGCGGAGCGACGATTGGTCACATCTCCTAGAGCAGTTCTGCGGGGTCCTGCTGTGGTTGTACTGCTCTGTGACTTCATGAAACGCGGGCGCTTCTCGGGGTTGCCGTCATCCTGCGCATCTCGCAGAATCTGACGCTGCAGAGCATAAGAAAGACACAAGATTGAGCCTAAATGTTCTGAAGTATGACGGCTATTTATATGCACCTTTCCGGGGCGAGAAGCAGCTGGATCTGCGGGCATTTCGTTCTCATTGTTGATTCGGACGCTCCTTCGGGTGAATGACATGACTATTGGCGTGTGGAGGACGCAGGGGAAAGAGACTAAGGAAACAGAATTTGACGCGTGCTATGGACAGGATGGGCGTGGGTGAGATGCCGAGAAGCGATCGATAGCCTTGAAATGCAGGTAGATCGCGGCCTGAAGGTGCTCCACTTCGTCTTCGGTTCGGTTTTGGGGGAAAAGCACTGGAGGGACACAGTTGACTTGGATTCATTAAGCTGAAAAAGTTCTTGGATAGTAGCCAATCAGTAGCCGGCTTTTTAAATTTTTAAATGCGTACCGGTTGCTACCGGTAAGGTAGTCAGATTCTTCATTCTAAGCTTACTGTGAAGTTTTTTCCTTCGAGATAATACATGTATTTGGTGACGCTAACAAATGTATTTACAGTTCATGTCTGAGGAAGTAAGCGATACTTGTATTAATACTTACAAATGATGCACCACTGGGGTGTGCATCCAAGCGAAACGAGTACCAGTAATCGATAGAGCATCAGTCAAATGCTAACTCTCTTTTTGATTTGAGACACAAACGTTGCCTTTGATATCCTGCAATTAACAGCGTAAGCGTGGGAATGGCTCGCTCACTTTGTCAAGAGCTTCAAGACAAGTCACTACAGTACTAGCACGTTTGGTGGTCCTCCGTCGCTTAAATATACTGATCTCCTTAAACTTCTCCTCCAACAAACCTTTAGATCTCGTTCTCCTCTACTCGTATGAGATTCTTCTTAACGGTTTTAGCGCGAGCGTGCAGTCATGAGGTGACAACTTGTCACTGACAAGTACTTTAGTAAACAGCACTTACACAAACGATGTTATAATCGACTGAACCCTTCGGTACCTAGAAAAACGCCAGGTTAAACGATATAGAGACGCACACTTTTACGAAGCACCAAAATCAGCTCGTTTACGTGTGTGTTCCATCGACATCCTGATCATCACACTGCGATGAACATGATGCCGATGTGGTCACATGTGGAATGAAATTCGCTCTGCTGCATCAGTGAATGCGAACTGCCGCAATTTAATGATGCGCTCTTTTCGGCCAATCGCTGCGCTTTAATGTGAGCATTCGGAACAAAACAAGGTCAAATGCGCAACTTGAAGAGCCATCTGAGTCGCCATTCTCAAAGGGGGGCGTCGGTTTTCCGTGAGGCAAACGGACAGGCATTTTCCGCTCAAGATTCTCTCTCACAACGTAATTTGCGTCCAAGTGCTCAAGTGGTTCCTCTCGTGTCTTCCTCTCCAGCAGCCTTCCAGTAAAGAAAAACACCACAATGAGCACCACGAGCGTCAAAGTTTCCCGCATGAAGAAAGTGGCGACGCTGGGTAAGCGCAAGAAATCCATCGATGGTGCGTGGCAACTACATAGTATCTTGTAGCTCTATGAGATCTTGTTACTGACGTGTGTATGCGTCTACAACTGACAGCCGACGACGTAAAGAAGATCGGCAAGAAGGACGAGTTCGATCCGAACCAGTTCTACGTCTCGCTCACGTCGCACGCCGAGCAGTTCGGCGTCGAACCCATTCGCATCCGTGTAAGATATTTTCCTCCTTCAATACAATAGCAAAACCATGCCTCTAACGGTTGTTGTTGAGTAGTGGGGCCAGAAGGAGCCTGATGTCCGTGGGCCGATCATCGGTACCAATCGCCACCATAAGTATCGTAACGCCATCGGCGCTCACGGTGGCTCATACTGCATCTACCGCGGCTTGGCAGTAGCTTCGGGTGCCATTGATAAGAACGCAAAGACTGACTTGACCCACACGACACCTGCTGCCAAGATCGGCCCCCACCCGTCGTGGGCGGACCCTGAGAAGATCGTCACTATCGATCCTTTCGGTGCTTGCGTTGTGGAGGCCTTCCCCGAGCACTACCAGAAGGGATACGACATCCGTCCCACCATCGCCGTGACCAAGGCACACATGGACTTTCCAGAGATCCACGAAGCTGTGCGTCTCGGTCGACTGAAGCCCGATGGCAAGATCCTCAAGAACTCGTCACAACTCGTCATCACCAAAGCTGCCATTGACCCAGTGTGGTACCTCCCTGGAGTGGCTAAGCGCTTCAACACGACTGAGGCCAATCTACGTCAACAGATATTCCAGGAGACCAACGGCATGTATCCGGAGCTCGTGACGAGAAACGATCTGAAGGTCTTTTTGCCGCCAATTGGAGGGTAAGCTCGTCATTTTTGATGAAGAAGTGCATGGATACCAAATATTGAGTTTTTTTTTTTCTACAGCTTGACGATCTACATTTTCGGATCTGTTGAGGCCATTTCGGACCCCACGAAGAAGCTGGCGGTGCGTGTGCACGACGAATGCAATGGCTCTGATGTGTTCGGGTCGGACATTTGCACGTGCCGTCCGTATCTTGCCCACGGCATTGAAGTGTGTGTGCAAACAGCGCAAGAGGGAGGGTGAGCTACTGGAAGATGGGAATACAGAGGCTAGCGAGTAGACATTGACGTGGATTTGTCTGTTTTCAGAGCCGGTATCATCGTGTACTTCCGCAAGGAAGGTCGCGCACTGGGCGAAGTGACCAAGTACTTGGTGTACAACCTGCGTAAGCGCCAAGAGGGCGGTGACAGCGCAGAAGAGTACTTCAACTGCACTCAGACTGTGGCTGGCATCCAAGATGTGCGCTTCCAAGCGCTAATGCCCGATGCTCTGCACTGGCTTGGCATCACCAAGATCGACAAGTTCGTATCGATGAGCGACATGAAGTACGACGCCATTGTCAAGTCGGTAAGGCGGGTGTTACTCAGTGTGAGCAAGGATGTCACTCTTTTTACTAAATCTACGTTCGTGTGCGCAGGGTATTGAAATCGTGGAGCGTATCCCGATACCGGAGGAGCTGGTGCCGAAGGACGCTCAGGTGGAAATCACCGCCAAGGTGTTCGCAGGCTACAACGGCGGCAGCGTATACAAGGTAGACAAGGAGAAACTCAAGCAAGTCAAGGGTCGTGATGACAAGGAATACGAGGATTCCGAATGAGTTAACCCCTCTTTTCACCGGTCGCTATCACAAAGACTCCAAGAATCCACGCACTTGTAGCGCCGACTGATTAGGCTAATAAGGCTGACAGCGAGGCTGTTAACGATACTTTTTGCACGATTCAGCAAGGCAGACAACGAGGCTGTTAACGATACTTTTTTGCACGATCCAATTAACTTCTGACTTCAAGGCAACTTTTTTGCTTCGATTTTGGCTGATGCAAATCACAAAATGATTTATTTAAATTATGTAACAGTGGTGTGGTGCAGACCATGTTTGATTCTCAAGATCCACATCACTTTGGCAGGACTCGACGCGTTGAGCCGTAATACAAGCGCGGCGCCATGATCCAGTCCATGTTCATCATGACCACCACCGGGTGCGCATCCCCGCATCCTTCTCTAGCATGTACATCATCGCTAACTATATGTGTTTGCCACAGTGAGGTTATCATAGAGAAGCACTGGCGTGGCATTACGAGTCGCAATGTGTGCGATTTCTTCATGGAGGAGGTCAACAAGTACCGCGAGCGGGAGGATGTCCCTCCTATTATCACTACTAGCAAGTATTACTTGGTCAGCGTCTTCCGCGACGACCTATTCGTGCTTGCAGTTGTCACCAACGAGGTCAGAACTCTGCCGAGCTTTATTCCCACCCTCCGAACTAAAACCCATACATGCAGATCTCTCCTCTGTTCGTTATCGAGTTCCTACACCGAGTACTCGCGGTCTTCCGGGACTATTTCGGCAACTTCGACGAGAATTCCATGAAAGACAACTTCTCGACAGTCTACCAGCTACTGGAAGAGATGCTGGACAATGGCTACCCACTCACCACGGAGCCTAACGCTCTTAAAGCCATGGTGGCTCCTCCCTCCACTGCAAACCGCATCGCTGCCATGGTGTCCGGCAAGTCTCGTGTAAGCAACACACTACCGGACGGCGCCATCTCCAACATCCCGTGGCGGAAAAGTGGTGTGCGCTACACGCAGAACGAAATCTACTTCGACATTGTGGAGGAAATCGACACCATCATCGACGTATCCGGTCGCATGCTCTCGTGCGAGGTGAACGGCGTCATCCACAGCAACAGCCGCCTCTCGGGCGTCCCAGATCTCACCATGGTGTTTACAGATCCTTCGGTGATCGACGACTGCTCGTTCCATCCGTGTGTGCGGTACTCGAGATACGAACGTGAACGAGTCATCTCGTTCGTGCCGCCTGATGGACAGTTCGAACTCATGCAGTACCGTGTTCAGGTTCAAGAACTCGTGCCGCCTGTGTACTGTCAGCCACAGATCGCGTACAATGACAAAGGTGGCGGTACGCTGGACCTGGTGATCGGCACACGCGGGATGCCCACACTCAACTCGAATGCTAAGAAGAATCTGCAAGTCGAAGAAGTTACAGTCGAGGTAACGTTCCCGAAGAGTGTGCGTACAGTGGATGTGAACACGGAGCACGGCACGTGTCTGTTCGACGAGGCTTCCAAGACTGTCAAGTGGAATGTGGGCAAACTGGGCAAGAAGGTGCTGAATCCGTCGCTTCGAGGCAACATCATCCTTCATCAGAGTGCGTCAGTACCCGACGAGAAGCCTGTTGTGGTGCTCGGGTTCAAGGTGCCCATGTCTACTGTCTCCGGTCTGAACGTTGAAACGTTGCTCATCACTAACGAGAAGTACAAACCCTACAAGGGTGTGCGGACGATGACCAAGGCTGGACGCTTCCAGATCCGGACGTAGAACGGTAACAATGTACCCATCGCCTTGGAAGGTTGTGTAACCCGTAGCGTAGTCTGATGAATAGATACTGTTGTCTTCAACAAGTACTGTAAGGCAGATCTCAAGCGCAGCAACCACTCGAATTGAACCCACTTCTGCGTGAGACGGGCCGTTGAATGGTTCTTCATGACGTTGCAGGTTTTTTCTGGTCTTGCCATGCGTGGTCGTTACATTTTGGTCGTCTAAGGCATATTTTTCTCCGTCCCCGCAATGGTACGGAAGATGTCAAGCTCCAGTGCTGTATTGCAGCCAGCGATAGCAATGGAAGCAGCTATGGCGACGACGGCATCCGAACATGACATGAGCCCGAGATCGAGGTTCTGTATCGACCTTGACATCACACCAATGGAGACGAGTGAAGTCAGTGCTTCCCACTCTCCAAGCAAATTCTTCTGTCGATTCGACCCCGTGACGAGGAAAGGAAGACTGCTAATGCTGCTGTTCGTTCGTGACGGTAGCTCGACTCTGCAGGAAATGAGTCGACTGGATGTGCTGCGCATGACACAAGAAGCGGCAAAGCTTGGAAGTGAGTCTCCTGCTAAACCGTCTCAATACCGAAGGCCAGGAACAGGTCGGCGAGCGAGTGGACATGTACAGGCTCAACCAGGGCTAGATGGAGTCTGTGACGTCCAGGTGCGAGTATCCTTCAAGCGGCGATGTTAAGCATTGAGCTGACTTTTGCTTTACTGTTAGCGCGTACACGCCAGAGACATTCGCAGGATGGAGAATGCGTTCTCAGCATCCAACGAACCGTCCATTATCCTTCGCAAACAAACAATTTTCTTTAGCGCTGGTACGATAATGGAATGTCCTGTGACTATTTACTACTGCAGTATTAACCATCGCTGCATCCCTGTAGATCCTTTGCGCGCGATCGTTCTGCGAGATGCCTGTTTGGTTTACGTTCCTGACGGAGCGGACAGTTTGATCTCCATGCTCAAGCAGGACTTCCTGACTAATGCACGGGACAATGCAGAGGCTCCTTTCGAGTTCAGGTAAAACATCGATCACGACTATTGAAACCCGGCATGGACAGTCACTGAAGGATGCTTGTCGTTATGCAGAGCGTTGGAGGCGTTGCTAGCGACACTTGCAAGATACTTTCGAGCTCAGTATGATCAGTTGTCTCCCGCTATTGTATCCGACCTCGAGCACCTGGTTCAAGGCAACTTGGACTCACACGAGCTGGAACGTCTACGTGAGTTCAAGAACACGATGAACGAATTTGAGTCTCAGGTGGATGGAGTGCGTCGTGTGTTGATGGAGTTGCTGGACAACGAAGAAGACCTCCGCCTACTCTACCTCACCAAAATCTACGAGACTCCAGACCTCTTGTCGGATCTCTATAGCTTCGACTCGGAGGAAGCTGAAGTACTGATTGAAAACTACCTCCAAGATATCTTCTCCACCCGGACGACAGCCGATCTGCTGCAACATCGCATTGCCAATACAGAGAGTCTGGTGACGCTGAAACTGGACTCGAAGCGAAATTATCTGCTTCGAGTGCAGCTCGTCTTCTCGCTTGTATCGATCAACATTTCCGTCGGCACGTTGATCTCCGGTGTGTTCGGTATGAATCTCACCTCAGGCGTGGCAGACGCATCTGGCTGGTTTTTGGGCGTTGTCATCTTCACTGTTGTGCTCTTCATCACCACGACGTATGCTGGTATAATTTTCTTTAAACAGAAAGGAGTAATGCTCAAGTAAAACAAAGTTCCCGATAATGAGGAGGTTGCAACACTGGCAGTAATCGCTTTGATAGACCAGACCACGGTCGAACTAGCAAAATCCTCGCTCGTTCGTCAGCACGTGGGTGTGTTTTCGGACAAGAAATACAGGTGCAACTACTACAGCAACCATCCACACCAGCTTATCATTCAGAAGGATGTTGCCAAATTTCACCAGTCTCCTTTGTGTGTATGTGCGCTACCGCTCCATGTTTCATTGGTTCTCAGTAAGTGCCGGGGACAGGTCGCTAAAATACGGGTGGACCATAGCATCCGCAGCAGTGATTCGCTTTGCCGGGTCGTACTGCAGCATCTGCTCCAGCAAGTCCACACCATCTGCGTCCAGTGTTGGCACGAGGTGTGCCAAGTTTTCCGGCGCCGGATACACAGGGAAGTCCCGCTATAAATGGTCATTCAACACGGTTAGATAAACCCGCTCAGCATGCTTGACCCATTATTGATTAAATACAAGGTCTCACTCTGTAGTCCGGGAGATCAACAATGGCTGGATAAATCTCGACAGTTGGTGTGCCCAGCAGGCGGAAGATGCGGTCGAGCTGGTCCGCTTCCGACGTGCCAGCGAATAGCGGACCTCCGTTGGCCATCTCAGCGAAAATACAGCCCACGCTCCAAATGTCAACTGGAGTTGAATATTTCCTAAAAAGTGTGTTAAAAAAAATCAGGAATGTCATCGCAATCGACATAACTTTTAAATTACTCACCGTGATCCCATAAGGACGTCGGGAGCGCGATACCAAAGCGTCACAACCTCATGCGTGTAGCTTCTCACCGGAATGCCAAACGCACGAGCCAGACCAAAGTCTCCAAGCTTGAGCTCTCCCTCACGATTGATCAGCAGGTTTTGCGGCTTTAAATCACTGTTGGTACAGCAGGAAACCAGCAGTGAGCTTCCATTTCTATCGCCTCAAAGGCAATACAACTGAGACAAAATGACGCACCGATGCAACACACGGTGCTGGTGACAGTAGGCGATGCCGCGCAGTAGCTGGTACAGGAAGGACTTGAGAATGGGCTTCTCTAGCCCCTTCTCGCAGACGTCCAGATACTTCTTGAGGTCCTGGTCCAGGTACTCGAACACAAGCGTGAGCTTGCGTTCCGTGTGCACGATATTGTACAGGCGCACAATGTTGCAGTGCTGAAGTTCCTTAAGCAACGAGATCTCGCGGATGGCCGTGCTGGGAATGCCTTCGTCCTCGGCCTCAAGGCGGATCTTCTTGAGGGCGATCACTTCACCCGTCACGCGGTCCTTAGCCTTGTACACCACGCCATACGTGCCTTCACCGATCTTCTCTAGCTTCTGGTACCGCTCCATGGACTCGGGTGTGTGCGAGAAGCGCTGCCGAAAGCGATGGAAGGTAGGAATATAGGACTCGATTGTGAATGGGCTTTTCAACTCTGGGTGATTGGGAAATTCGACCCTTTTTTTGCTCTTATTGAACGAAAAACACATCTCTTCGTGAGACGGTTGGTGAATCAAAAGCTAATCTTTTTTTCTTGAGATCGGTTTTAACTCCCTCTATTGTGACCGCGAGATCAAGATTTCGATTATACTTCAAAAGTAGTAATTACCGGGTCGGGAAAGTTGTTTTTGTATTCAAGAGATTTTTATCGCTTGCAAAAGAAAAATCTGCTCTCGTCGTGGTTTATATCAGTAACGTTTTCGTCTCCATTTAACTAAACCTGTTGCGTGCTGTTGCGTATGTGCGCCTAGTGCTCGTTTCTGATGAAGAAACAACTTGCTATCCATGCTCAGTCGTTAAATAGTGACTCTTCTTGACAATGATCGGTGATTATGAGACTTTTTAAAAATGCCAATCTTGTTAAAAGAATCATGCAGTAATCATTTATCCACTCTGAATGTGGTTTTATATCCAGCACCAACACTCACCCCGTAGCGCAGTGTTGGAAAAACCAGTGGTTGCAAAAACCAGAACAACCAAAGCACCTGTACTTTTGGTTCTACCACCTGGTTTTTCATGGTTCTTTGGTTTTTTGTAAGAGTTGTGTGGTTGACTAATTGCATTTTTGTGCTCAAAGAGGTTTCTGTTGGCTAGAGAGAGACCCCAGCTCCGCGTCGCGTGACTCTTTCGGGGTCAACCAACGGTGCCGTGCGTCTTGTGGTCAAGAGGCTGAACTTGCCTTTGCTGGAGTGACTTGGATCAAAGGTTCTTCGACTACTTGACGCTATTGATTACGACGTCGACATCAGTGGGAACCGCTTTGAAGTTAGCAGTGTCAACGCGCAGCTAACCAGAAGATCGTAACGCATTGGTTCTCATCGCACAGTATGAGCCGTTGGATGTCTCACACATACGTGTGGAGCTCAGTATGCTGCTCTTTGGGGGGGGGCTACGTAGGATCAACACCTGGTTTAAACTTTGGCTACGGATTCGGCGGAGGACTGGGAGGAAACGTACCGCCGAGGACATGATGAAGCTAGTGCTAGCGAAGGATTGTTGCTGGATATGCAGCAGGCAGTGGAGATGCTGGTAGCGGCGACGGAGAGCGATACAGCTGCGGCGGCTGTAAGAGGATGCGACGTTGAGGATATTTTACTTGGAGATGGTAGTGCAGCGGACTTTACAGAGAGCGAAGCGTCGGTACTTGCGAGGAAACTGGTAGAAGAAGATGTTCTTCAGCCGTTTTGTTGCTTGTGTAGCTTTGTGTATCGAGCGAATCGGGTGTATCGTGTCAACAAGGACCATTGTTTAGTAAAGGAAGCTCAAATGGTGTATATTGATTGTTTACTTGATGACGAAAGCCACCAGGATGAAATTCAACGTTGTCGTGGTCATCTGCTGTGGTTACATGACAGTGCGTTCCAGCAATTGTTAACGCAATTTGACCGACGCGAAGATGCTGATGACGAAGGGATATCAGGGATGGATGGCGTCCAAGCACTGCTGAGATTTGGAGCGTACAGTGTTTCTACAGCTCTTGCTCTAGCAAATGTTGCTACATCACGAACATCGTGTGGAATACTTTTCCAGCAGTGACGTCAGCTCTGGAATATCGTTTCAAATGAACTCAATGGCTAGATACAAGAAAGTGTGCGTCGGAACATCACTTGATAAAGTCGATAGCTACAGCGATGCAAAACGCCATGCGGTTGTCTCCAGTGAACGAGCAGCACGTTCAATGGAAGATCATCGCCGGCTGGAAACCCAAGTTCAGAAGCTCAAAGGGAAGTACGTGAGACTTTTCAACCTCTTCTCCTATTGCTGGTGCTACTGGACGCACTCGTCACCACAGTTCTCTTACCAGGTCCGCTAAAAATGAGTCTTGTGACAGGATTGTTATTGTGGCTCACTTTGAGTGGCGGCACAGCTACTTTATCTGCAAAAGCTCAGGCCAAAGCAGAAGTTGAAGCAAGTACAATTCACAGGGAATACTCGGGTGGTTTGACGGTTGCTCGGTGCTTTGCAGATGAGCTGGAAGACGTCGTGACTGGTGGCTTGCGCGCCTTCTCGCAGCATTTATCAGTTGAGATGATAATGGGCACTTACTGACGGCGCCGAAATGGCTGTGGACTTGCGAAGTGCCATACTGTGCGTGCAAAAGAGAATGTGTCACCTTATTGAAATTCGTCAAAGCAATAACGAACCTACCTGGTTGAGCCAACGGTGTGCTGGGTGTTTTCGACAGCTCAGCTAAAGTCACCTTTTGCCCGCGCAATCCTGGAAACCTTTGTTCCTGAGGAAAGAGTCTGTCATTGTGTCTCGGAAATGGACGTCGGTCTCCCTCTGGAATCGGGTCGGTTGACTGGATTTTGATCGTCTCGAGGACTGCGGCAAAACGCTTTTCTTCTGCTAATGACGCGGCTGCTGCAGCTAACGGAGATCCTGTATTGTCAGCGGCAGCGGTAGTATCGAAAACGGGGGGATCGTCGTCATCTTCGAGCTCGCAAAGTACTGCCTGCCAGTACTCAAACGCAGTGTCAGGTCCAACGACGTTCCCATCTTCAGCATCCACCTCAGGCTCGAGACATTCGAAGCGATCATCGCGATATCTGAGGCGTGTGCGTTCTGTGGGGTCGATTAGTCGTGTATATTTACTAGATGTCTTCGCGTCATCTTGGCCGGCGTTGTACTCACGTACCTTCTTCCGAACTAAAGCAAGTTTTCGTGCTTTATCTGGCGACATCCTGTTCCTCTTGGCCGTGTGAATGAGAGCTAGCTCACTAAAGTAACGTTCGCAAGTTGCTGTATTTACAGCAATAGATAGAATTACCAGTGCGAGGTCTGGCAACTTGCTGCGTGGCATCTCGGAGCGCATACAGTTCCAGTACGCGTCAACTGAGCTGAAGTCAACAAACGATAGCCCTATGACATCGTCATTCATGATCCAATTGTGCAAATCTTCATACAATCCTGACATATTCTTGCCAATGTTGAAGCGCTTGAAGTAATACATCCCAATGCGGCAAAGTGAACACACTGAGGTCAGTGGTGTTTTGTCTAAAATCGCTTTAGCCGCTTGTCTGTGTGCAGGGTGTAAGAAGAGCGCAAGAAGCATAAGAGGTTGCTCACACTGCCGCCATCTTTTCTCAACTTCTCGAACAAGGTTTTCGCTCCCGTACTGGTTCTTTGAAAACCCAGTGAAGATGTCGAGGTAACACACAACGACGTCGGCCATTGTGTTTTCATCGCGCTGTAACTTTAGCGATGCATACGCAAGAGGGCGGACAACGTTTTCGGCGTCTTCAACCGAATCCCAGAACGTTTTTTCTCCAAATACCCGTAATACCGAAGGAAAATCTGCTACATCTCTGAACTTGACCTCCAGTAGCTCCAGTGCACTTCGGATTCGCAACAGAGATGCGAAGCACCCATGCATGCTATTCCATCTCGTCTCACACAACTGTTTCACCTTTAAGCTGTAGCCATAGGTTTCCCTCATGCACGCATCGGCTTCGACGAGCCACTTGGCCGAAGATGAATTCAGGGCGCTGACAGCATCCGATGCCTTCTTGGTGACTTCTGCGTAGTCAGACTTGAGAACCGCTTTTACCAGATTATTTAAGTCGTGTGCGAAACAAATGACGAAAGCGACCTCTGTCCAGCGAAGGCTTAAGATCCTGCGCGCCCTACCGCATTGTCCCGCATTGTCCGTAACCACCGCCCCAATTTTCCAGCCTTCTTGCTGCATTTTTATCATCACCTTCTCCATTTGTTCAGCTATGGCTACCCCATCGTGACGGGAACCAGTAGGTAAAAGTCCGTAGGCCAATACTATTCCAAATAACGCCAACTGGCAGCCCAGCAAGTGAGCTCGTGCGATGTTCATCCAGACATCAGATAAGAAATTCACGCGGCCTCCTGTCTTGGCTTGGCACCGGCTCAGAGCTGAACTTTCGTGGTCTTCACAAGCCTTAGCATATTCATCTAGTATTGGTCCCCCGAACGTCTTGCGTTTCGGAAGAGGGTCAATTCCACCAGACATCTTGTTCGCATGGCGCAGCATCCGAGCAGTGGTCTGTCGCTCAATGAAACTATCAGGGAGATTATTGTCTGCCTGGAACTCAAGTATATAACGTATCAAAAGCTTCATTTCGTCAGCCTGTGAGATGCCGACGTAAAACTCATCGATTGTCCGTTGTCGTTTTGCACTCATTTCCCCAGCAACTTCGTTACTGCTACCGACGTATTCGAGAGGCGTGTTGGAAGTCGTGTTGGCTTGGACATAGCCAATGTAGGCTGGGCAGCGCTTGAGGTGGCTTTTGAAATTCTCGATTCGTCCCTTTATTCGCTTAGGTTCCGGAAGGCTGTACGTCCCGTCAATCTGCTTTGAATTCCTGTATACCTGGTCACAGTGCTTGCAAACGTGCCAAGTCCTGTTGTTTCCGCAATCGACACCAAGATTGGCAAACTCGAGGCGCTCGTCACTGGCGGGGTTGCCCATACTGCTCGTATTAAAGAGAGTGTTGCAGAGGATCTCGTGTCGTGTAGCAATACCAGTAAGTCGAGGATGCAACGCTGCCGAGCACTAAATCTTAACTGATTTCAACCTTAAGGCTACATTACAAAGTGTGCACATTTTGGCAGTGTTTGAATCTGGTCGGTACAAAAACCAGTTTTAAACCAGGTTGTAGTGGTTGAACTGGTTTTTGGACCTGGTTAAACCATGGTTTTTGAACAACCAGCAAAAACCAACAACCAACAACCAGCCAACACTGCGTAGCGTTAAAAGGCTTAGCTGCAGCAACCAGTGGCTGCCATGCCTTCCCCATTGCTCGTTTTTCTTCTGTGATGATACGTAACTTGCAGCGCATAGATACTGGTCGCTTTTCCACTATTTCGCCATGAATTCTGCCAGTCATGAAATCAGCCCAACGTCAAGCTACCACATTGATCTTGATGTTGATCTGGTGTATCGAGGTGGCTGCAGCACATCTGACCATTTCGTTTGCCGGTTTGATCCTGCCAAAAAGAAGACAACGAAGCTGCTCATGCTAGTATTCGACAACGGTGGTAGTTCGAGCCTCAAAGAGATGGATCGACTGGAGGTGTTGCGCGTAACACAACAAGCTGCGGAGCCTCGGGTTCAAAAAGCTGTGAAGGTCACATCGTCAGGACCTGCACCAACGTGTGGTGTCCAGGTAACCGTGCTATGTCCATGACGTTCCGACTCCGTTATTCTAGCTCATAAACAACAGCTCGAGACATTCGCAGAATGGAGAATTCGTTCTCAACATCCAACGAGCCGTCCATTCGAAAGCAGGCAATTTTTTTCAGTGCTGGTACAAATTCTTTAGTATTTACGTAGCTTTACATACCACTAACCTGGGTTTGCACGGGGCTAGACCCGCTACGTGCTATCGTACTGCGAGACTCGTGCCTCGTGTACGTTCCCGATGGAGCAGACAGCTTGCTATCCAAGCTCAAACACTATTTTGAGCTGCAAGCTGGTGATGATGACGGCGCACCATACGAATTGAGGTTGGTGCTACAAGTTCATTTTATTCATATGGAAAGGTAAACGTAAACCTCGCGTTGGTTTGCTACGTATTGTGCATAGGGCACTGGAGGCGCTGCTAGCCACACTTGCAAGATACTTTCGAGCTCAGTACGATCAATTCTCTCCTGCTATTGTATCCGACCTCAAGCACCTCGTCCGAGGAAACCTGGACTCCCGTCTTGAACGTCTACGTGAGTTCAAGAACACGATGAACGAGTTTGAGGCTAATGTGGATGGAGTGCGTCGTGTGTTGATGGAGTTGCTGGACAACGAAGAAGACCTTCGCCTACTCTACCTCACCAAAATCTACGAGACTCCAGACCTCTTGTCGGATCTCTATAGCTTCGACTCGGAGGAAGCTGAAGTGCTGATTGAAAACTACCTCCAAGAAATCTTCTCCACTCGGACGACTGCCGAGCTGCTCCAACACTGGATCACCAACACGGAGAGTCTAGTGACGCTCAAACTCGACTCGAAGCGAATCTATCTACTGAAAGCTCAGCTCATCTTCTCGCTCCTGTCGGTCAACATTGCGGTGGGCACCTTGGTCTCCGGTTTGTTTGGCATGAACTTGGCTTCTGGCGTGGATACCGCAGACTACTGGTTTTTTTTTTTTTTTTTCAGCGTCGTCGCCGCCATCGTCGTCTTCTTCATCCTCTCAATGGGCGGTGGCGTGCTGTTTTTCAAGCACAAAGGCGTCATCCTAAAGTGAAAAGAGCCTCCCTTGTGATCCCAACCGCCATATCTTTTCGCTGAAACTACCACAGCCGTCCGTCAAAGGGACGTGAACCTTATCATGTATTTGAATCTTCTTATAACTCAAACCACCTTGTTGTAATGTCGGAGCCTCTGGAATTCTCGGACATCGAAGGTGACTCATCTCCTTCTCGGCTGCTCGGTAGTCAGCTGTCAAGCGAGTATGCCAGCCCTTCAACTTCGTACGGGACGTACCAACGCATGGTCGAAGTGCGGTCACCGGAATCTGTCGAGCTCAGTGGCTCAAGTCAGGGTCCGTTCAAGAAATTCGGATGCCAATTTGATCCTGGGGCGAAGAGCGGTCGAGTGTTGATGATGGTCTTCGATCGGAAGGGGAGACCCACGATGAAGGAAATGAGTCGTCATGAAGTGCTACGAATGACGCAGGACGCTGCAGAACCAAAGGACGAGGTCATTTCTGAAGAGGGCGCTACACCGGAAATGGAGAAGATGACCCCACCTCCAATGCGCAGACGTAGTAGCTCTACTATTGCTGGGAAGATCTGGAGACTTGGTCAGCAGAATCGACAAGCCGGTCAACAAGATCTCTACACTGTCGGTGTTCAGGTACGCTTGCTATAATCTTTAGTACCTGTCATCGTTCACAGCAGTATCTAACTTCACGTACCAGCGCGTTCACTCGCGTGATATTCGCAAGATGGAGAACGCGTTCTCGGTGACGAATAAGCCTCGAATTGTCACTCGCAAGCAAGCAATCCTGATCAGTGCTGGTAAGAACTGAACAATTGCTACACAGAGTACAGCCCCCTCACAAGTTTCTGCTGGTTTATAGATCCATTGCGCGCCATTGTGATGCGAGATGTGTGCCTCGTGTATGTTCCAGACGGAGCAGATACCCTCTTGTCCGTCTTGAAGACGAAATTCGCTGAAACTGCGCGTGAAGATGACGCTCCGTTTGAATTCAGGTTAGATTAATCGACCTGGAGGACCACGCTTGAGACTAAATATTGCGACCTTTTATCAGAGCCGTCGAAGCCTTACTAGCAACGCTTTCGCGCTACTTTCAGGATCAGTTCGGCCAGTTATCTCCCGTCGTTGTCAGTGCTCTGGACGGGCTGATGCAAGGAGGGTTGAACGCACGAGAACTCGAGAAACTGCGGGAGTTCAAGAATACTATAAACGAGTTCGAGGCGCAAGTGGACGGTGTGCGTCGAGCACTAATGGTGCTACTGGACAACGAAGAAGATCTTCGTCTGCTGTATCTCACGAGGCTGTACAACGAGCCTAACCTACTGTCGGATCTCTGGAGCATCGACTCGGAGGAGATCGAGGTGTTGATCGAGAACTATCTCCAAGACATTTTCTCCACACGTACCAAGGCCGAGCTGATGCAACACCGCATTTCGAACACAGAAAGTCTCGTCATGATGCAGCTCGACTCGATGCGAAACTACTTGCTCGGTGTAGACCTCATTTTCTCCATCGTGGTCATCAGTTTGTCTGTCGGCACCTTCATCGCTGGCGTCTTCGGCATGAATTTGCATTCCGGACTGGAAACTGCAGATGGCTGGTTCCTCGGTGTCGTCATCGTCACTATTGCGCTGTTCCTGGTCATGACCATTGTAGGCATTCTCTACTTTAAAGGCAAAGGTGTTCTGCTGCAGTAAGGCCTGCAACTTATGTAGCCATGACTCAAAATAAGTATCGTTATGGGATTTTAGTTTTTAGTCCGAGTTTGCTCCTCCAACCTTTTTTACTTTAGCACCAATATCAAATGATGTCCTCATCCGGCACCGGCAGCTCCAATGCCAGCGCCTCACCCGCTGCTTCCACGTCCTCGGCGTTGACATTCAGCGAGTCAGATGCCGACTTCGAACGAGCACTCAACTCATACGATGTACCTGTCGTGGCTGAGGCGCTACGTCGATATCTTGCGGCCGAGACGCAAGCAGGCTTATCCTCCGGCTCAGCAGCCAAACGGCAGTCTGCGCAGTTGCGTAGCGTCTTCTACGAGCGGTTCAACCAGCTACTGGACCGCGTATTCGGTCTCGACACGGTCTCCAAGCAAAAAGACGGCGGATGGCTTGACTACAGCGCAGGATTAGGCGTGACGCCCGCTCCAGGTTCAGCTGCTGCACAAGCAGCCAAGAAACGCGCCGAGCAGAGACGCGAGCGCGCGGCGGCGGGTGTAGCAACCGATGAGGACGACGTAGACGAATTTCTGTCCAATTTAACCACCAGCGGGCGCGCTATCGTCAAGCTATTGGGTGGTGGAGTGCGCTCCGAGGACGGCTCGGTGTTCCAGTTCCTCTTTCGAGTGCAACATCCAGTGGAATTTAAACTGGCGCTAGATATGCTGCCAGAACAGAGCAAGATGTCGATTGCCAGTGGTCGAGGGGCCAGTCTGCTCTTCACGCAGCTGCTACATAAGCCTCTGGCCAAGCAGCGACTAGATCTACGCAGTCCGGAGCTGCTCGTGTCCATTAAAGAGTTGTATCTGTTCTATTTCCTACGACATCCAGCGAGTTCGTCACATCCAAGTGGAGCCACGACGTCTACAGCTTCCGGAGCGGTGGAGTCGAGCTCTGGCTCCAAGACATCGACGTCTACAGCTGCCAAGACCCGCCAGTCTGGTTGGAGAATGTACGTGAAGGACGGAGTGACAGCACTGACAAGAGGAAACCCATACAACGTACTGCTACTGCAGTATCTGAGAGCTTTCCTGCCGGACAGCAACCGCGGCGTCAAGAGCCGCTTCCACGGCAAACTCCTCAAGGATTCGAACCTGTTTCTTCACATTTTGATCGAGTTTTGGCTGCGACAGAACCTCATTTCGATCTCGGATGAGCCTGTGGGGGCTTCAACTGCTGCTCCGGGCGTCATTCGTCCACCACCGCCAGCCAATATGCCAGCGAGTCCATTTGCCTCGGTATACACGTCCACAAGTTACATGGCGCCGTCCGATGATCTGTTGAGCTCATTGCTGCTGACTATAACTCACTTGCTCTCGGACTCTTTCTTCCCTGCTCCATTGGCGGAAGACTCGAGTGGATCGCAGACTGGCGCTGGAGGAATGGTCGTCGGGAGTGGAGGAGTGTATCTGAGTCGAAGTGTCACGATGTTGCGTCCTCCGTTGTACGCGTTCTTCCGGCTTGTGTTCTCTCGGGCTCCTATAGGACTCTCCCCGACGGCGTTTCTGGCTATTACGGATGTTTGGCTCGCGTATATCCAGCCGTGGCATTGTCGATCTTGGATCGAATCCAAGGACCCAGCGATAACAGGTCAAGACACAGTACCAGGGTACACATCGGCGTGGGAGAGCTACGTACTGGCGAATTACCACTTCTACACGACGCTGTTAGGTGCGTTTGTGGAGCGTGCGAAGGAGCTGGACTTCTCTGCAGGTGACGAGCGCAACTTGCAGATCGTCGACCGTGTGTTGAGTGTGTACAACGCCGATCTGTTGACTCTACTGCGTCGAGCATCGCTGCATCTCGAGAAGTCGCAGCCATTCGCCATGCCTTTCAGCTTCAACCGCAGCTCCAACTTTGCACGTTCACGTAGTGGCAGCTTCGGTTCCTCGTCGAAATCCAAGTCGACAGCGGGCGATGCACTCACGGCTACTCAAGCACATGTACTGACGTTCTACTGCAAGTCCTTAGGCATCGAATGCACGCCTGTCCCGCTCCACGAGAGTTTCCATCGCGACGCTGAACGTCTCTTTGACAAGCTGTGGGAAGCTGCAGTGACATCCGCAGCGACGTCTTCTACCTCGTCTCCTGCAGACTTGTACCACAATGTGAGTGCTGTGTTCCGTGCATCCAGTTCCAAGACGGTTGACAAGGTGGCCGAGCAGGTTCAGCGCTTGAGTCGCATGTTACGACGTGTGTTCGAGATCTCAGACGCCTATGTGGCCTCAACGGCTCACTCTCGCTCGTCGTCTACTGCTACAGGTAGCGGGTTGGAGTCGTTCGCACCTAGTCGAGACAAGGACCTGCCGCACTTGCTCTCTCGTGAAGGTGTCTTCCAGCTGCAGTACGGAATGCGCTTGTGCTCTCCCGACACTGCCGAGTACCTTGGTGACCCGATGCTCAGTCCTATTTGTTCCTACGAGGTGGCGTGGCTCGTACGACTCTCCTACAAAATCTCCACATGGCTCAACGCGCAGTTCGGGTTCGTTAACCCGTACCATGGCAAGCAACTGGAAGACAACTTGGAAGTGGACCCTGCTAGTCCATTCGTGCGCTTCCGGTTCAACTTGCGCTTCTTGGCCAGCAAGGTGAACCTCAGCTACCTCGCAGCCTTCGTGCTCTTGTTATACGTGCTCTACTTCTGGTAAAAGGAACGTTGTAGACGACGAGAAATGCCAACACTTGTGAATTGATGGCGGTTGTTTGTGTTTTTTTTGCTCTACATGGTCAGCACAGCATCTGAATTACACACAGTTTACCTCTGTTTGATGTTTACCTATAGTCATCCAGAGTTACCAAAACTCAGTCGCTGTCGCTGTCTCCATCACTGGACTCGCTGTCACCCGAAGAAAAGTCGGACGACGACGACGAAGTCGGCGAGAGATACGAATTCAACAGCGCCGGCGAGTGTGTCGTGTACCCGGAAGATGCGTCAGGCGCTTTCGTCTTCTTTCCTTGAGTTGCACTAGTCTTCGGCTTGGGGGATGATCGCTCTGGAGGCTTACTGTCTTCAGGCGACGCGACAGGAGGTGGCGGCGAAGTTGGAGGCGGCGCAGGAACTTCTGCAGGTGGCTGAGGCTGCTTAATCGCGGGACGTGTGTCGCTATCGGACGCCTCTGAGTCAGAGGACGACGACGAAGACGAGTTCCCGTCACTATCGGAGCTGTCGGAGCTGGAGCTATCATTAATGATAAGTCGTGGCTTTGGACGCTTCTGAGCCACTTGTGGGGGTGGCGGAGGTGGCGGAGAAGGTGACGGAGCGCCATTTTGAGGTGGAGGGGGCCGCGTGTTCGCCTTTTCGTCAGCACTGAAGTCTTCGTCCTCCGTAGGAGGGTCAGTTTTGCCTTTAGCCTTGGTAGTTGACCCTCGAGCGGGACGGTGATTCTTCCGAACAGGAGAAGACACCTCGTCGCCTGAAGCTGAAGACTCGTCTTCACTGCTTGATGTGGGCGCCGGACGCTTCCTGGACGAACGACTCGGAGTACTCCGACTACTTCGCTTGTTCCTGGTTCGACTGGGCTTTGTAGGTCGTGAGCGAGTGTGCAGTTTCTTTGACGACGAGCGCGATGGTCTTTGCTTGCGACCACCTGCCTCACTATCGCTGTCCCTATTAGACGACGACCCGTCATTGCTGGAGTCGCTGCTCTCTGACGCACTGCTCTCTGTCCACGCTTTGTTGGCAGACTCTGTTTTGCTCGCGTCGCTCACGATATCGTCACTGTCGTTGTTACTTTCTTCGCCGTCACTCCTCTTGTCCTTCATCCGATCCACACCTTTCTTTTCTGCAGTGATGCACATGGAGCGCGACAGCTTCGAGAGCATGTCGGCAAACTGCACTACCAACGTGTCGGGAGCGTTGAAGGTGCGACAATTCTGCCACACCAGCTCAACGTCCTTCTTAAATAATTTCCATTTCTGGCCAAGAGAACAAGAAAAAAGTGAGGTGTTGTGAATAGGAATGAAGCATCGCAGCAGCTCTAGGTCGTACCCGATAGAACTTGGCTTCCACACGCGACCGAATCGTACCGAGATCCATCGGATGGGTGATCACAGACAAGTAATTGGGGCAGCCATCCAGCTCTGGGTCCACCGGTTTAGAGAAAATGTCCTGTACAAATCGACAAGTCAGCGACAGTCAACCACAAGCGTCAGATGTCTACGAACCGCCGCTTCTTCCTTCAGCAACCGGTTGATAAGCGCCAAACAAACTATCGAAAGAGCGTGAGTATTGCCCTACAATAACATCAAAGTGGGTTAGCCAACTCCAGACCACAGTATCAAAGCTTGCAGTACCTTCAAGAGAGACCAGTCGATCCAATTGCCGCCATTGCTATCCATCTCGTCATCTTCATCATCGATATCCTCATCATCCGAACCCTGACGTCGTCGACGTGCCCGCCATGCTCTGGACAACAAGTAACGACATGGTTAGTAGCTGGGATATCCCCCTCGAAGACAACCCCAGAGCGCACCGGTCGTGCTTTTGCTTGCCATCACCGTCGGGCGATCTTCTCGACCGTAAACCGGGACGTCGACTCTCCACGTCGTCGTCAGAATATCTGTCTTCGGCCTGTAAGCAAAGCACCAATCAGCACTCATGAACCGACCAGAACTACAGCTGCAACAACACTTACGTCCGACTCCTGCGTGGACTGGTTCTTCATTCTCCCGATCGCTATGCGAGACGACTGCCGTCGTGGTAGAATATTCCACGCAAGTTCTTGTTGCTTCCGTCGCTGCTCTTCTTGTTTCTCTTGTTCTTTCATGATCAAGATAAGGCGTCCTCGCAGTCGGTCTTGCTCCAGAGATCCACCTGACAGCGACTCAATCAGTGCTCGTAAGTTTTCAAGCGTGGAGCTAACCACACGCCAGCCCTGTGGAGCTTCATCAAAAGCCATCTGGAGGTCTCCATTGATGCGAGCTTCTTCAATACCAAGACGCTGTTCCTGTCGCTCTCGGAACAAAGTAACAAGCTTGGCAAATTCCGCATGATGATAGTGGTGCCGCCTTCGATGGTGACCGTGACTGCTGTGATGCGAAGACGACGACGACTTGCGCTTCTTGTGCTTCTTTGAAGACGACGACGACAATTTCTTGCCCGAGCTGCTCTTGCTACTCGACGACTTGCGTTTGGACGAGCTGCTGTGGCTGCTTTTCTTCTTGGAGGAGGAGCTGGAACGGCTTTTACTGGAGCTTTTCTTTGACTTTTTCGAGGATGAAGAACCACTACGAGACTTTGTCGATGAGCTTCGTCTCCTAGATGACGAATCCTCATCACGCGGAGAAAAAGGCTCCCTAGGGGTGGATTTCCGTCGACGAGGCCAGCCGCGAGCGTCGTTCACCAGGCACTCGAAACACCGCCACTCTTCTGTTGGTCGCTCCACTAACGGAGGGTCCACGTACCTCATATCATAGCACTTTTTGCAGCTCTCGCAAGTAATGTCGAACAATTCCGGGGCTGCAGTTGGGTCCGTCGGTGACGCAGAAGCAGCACCTGACGCTGATACTTGACTTGCTGTCTCCTCGGGCTTCTTCGCGTCAGTTTCTTCACTGCTGGTGTCTTTCGGTGCTGTGGTCGAAGTGCTCGATTCTTTGGCTTTAGTATCCGTTTTAGACGACGCGGAGCTAACTTCTTTGGACATCGTGGACTCGTTATCAGGGATAGCCTCTACTGGACTCGTTTCTGTAGCCACAGTGTCGCCTACGGACTCTAGAGAGGTCGTTGTCCCGTTGAGTTGAGTGTTAACGGGCTTCATGGATTCATCTGTGCTGGTTTCGGAGCTCAATGCAGGTGCGCTATTGGCATTCTCAATGCTCGCTCTGCGTTTCTTCCTTGGTGGCGGAGATGATGCCGCCTTCTTCTCCGTCGAGGTATCGACATCGCTACTGCTGCTATCGCTGCTGTCGTCGTCGATAATTGTACGCTTTTTGGAGCCCACAACAGCCACTACAGATGGGTGAGTATGATCACCTGCATTGTCTTCGTTACTCTTCACTGGTGATTCCTTTCCTGAGCTCTTAGCAATCGAGCCATCCTTCTCGTTCAAGGCCGTACTCTTGTCACTCTTGTGCGATAAACTCACGTCTTCCTGCGCTTTACTCAGCGATCGTGATGCTTCACTCGTAATGGAAACAGTAGCCACACCTTCCGCTTTACTCACGTAGTCGGCATCTTGCTTCCGAGCAGATCCATTGGACTGATGTGGGACGGCGTTTTCGCTCAACGGAGACACGGACGCACACAGCGCATTGATGTCCATTCTCCTGGCAGGCGGACTCTGCACAATAGGTGATGACTCTTCTTTTACAGCAGCATTCGTTCCATGTGTAGTGATGGGAACCTCCTTGGCCATAGAGACCGACATCGACTCTTCGCTCTCCGTCTTCGCCAGCTCAACTGACGCTTGCACTTTGACTGTCTCGGCAGAAATATCTTCGCTTTTGACCTTGGAATCCGACAAGTTTTGGATTATCTCGACCTTCTCCATCTTCTCCTCCTTGACTTCGTCAGCGAAAGCCACAGTTTTTACGGGCAACCGCAGCGGTGGAGCAGTCGAGTCTTGGTCCGGGTCAAAATTAATAGATAATCGGATTCGTTTGGCGCTTGCAAACTCCACCATATACGACGGTTTTCTAGAACAACAGAGGGTAGTTAGCAGACGTTGTAGATGCACCATGACTCGTGTCGTACCGATCTTCTAGCTGCCACCGTGGCTTGTCTTCGGCATATATCCAACATCCATCATCGAAATACCAGTAGGACACTCCCTCATCATCCGTTCCGATCTCCCCTGCTCGCTATGTTTACCAAACCCCTTTATTAGACCACGCTACAAAAAATTATGACAATTATCCACTTTACCAGTCGCTTAATGCCCTCGTTGTCGTTTTCTTTCTGCAAATTCGCAATATGTTTGTGGATTTCCGCACACGTGTCAAGTTTCCAATGACACAATGCATCCAGAATTTTCACCTACGGGTAACTATACTATCAGCACGAAACATCGACCCCCCCCCTTAAGAAAACGAGCAACCATACCCTTTCAAACACCGTCAACTGTGCATACGACACGCCTCCGCCCATGGGATTCGCCGTGAACTCCTTGCGCCAGTTTTCCTGCAGTTTGCGAGCCAAGGTCTTTTCCCAATCTTGCACCCTGTGAATCAACACCAAAGCGCATCAGTACGAGTGTAGACACAACCATTGGCTGTACGGCCTCGTCGCCAATTGGCAATAACAACGCACTCACATTTTTTCCATTTTCGCTGTCGGGTGTTCGCGAGCCAACTTGAAGTGCAATTCGGCCAACAATTCCACCTGAGAGACCACCAGAACGCCACAACGCTCGTTAGAATCGTCACCGCAATGCAGTAGCATAATCGCCAACTTACGTTAGTCATATCGCCGTTGGAAACGCCGAGAATGGCTTCTTGGAGGTCCTGGAATCGATGGTAACAGGTATGACACATTGGGTGAGCCTTGACGTCGAGGGGGCAAACCTTCATGCCCTGCATACAAATCCCAAGTGTAGAGGATACGAGGACGTCGCGGAGATGTAGAGCTATCTGTGGCCATTTCCACGACTCCCCCCGTGGCCCCTGAGGCCCAGGATTCGCCTCAGAAGCCTCCTCTAGCGACTCAACACCCCGGAAGCTCTAAACGACGTCTTACCGTTCGAGAGAAGCTCGGTAGGCGCAATGGCTGGCGGAACGTGGTACAGAAGGAGCAGATCTGAGCTAGCTCAACCGCATGGCTCAGCTCCGTGGCCGGCGGGGTCGCGGCACTTGGCGCTGGTGCCTCCAGGTCCTCGTCCGAGAAGCCACTGGACGAGCTGCTTGACATGGCGTTAGTATGTGAAGAGCGGCTCTGGTGAAAGTGAAGGGAGCCACCGGCAATAGCCTGTGAAATTGCTTATACTATATATTTATAGAGGCTAGATTGAACTGTTAAACTGCATTTCTAAAATGAAATGAAAATTTTCTGCTACATGTAGAGAATTCGTGAAATTTGCTCTAACTGGAGCATCTGTGACTCACATCACATGTTTTTCATGGCGTCAACTACATGACTTAGACGTTGATGCCATCGACGCTCTCCACGTCAAGCAGCTTGGCGTGTTCCTTGAGGATGGGGGCAATCTCCTCCCTAATGAACTCCTCAACCTGCTGCGGGCAGCGGCCGATGAAGAGCGACGGGTCCAGCAGCGCGTCCATGTGGTCGTGCACAGCCTTGAATAGAGGGTCGGCGGCAATGCGCTCCAGCAGGTCGTTGGCAGCACCCTCCACCTTAACGCGCTTGCCAGCCTCCATAGAGTGCGTGCGGATGGCTTCGTGCAGCTCCTGACGGTCACCACCGGCCTTCACACAAGCCATCAGGATGTTCTCCGTGGCCATGAAGGGCAGCTCAGCCTTAATGTGGGCCTTGATCACGTTGGGCCACACCTGCAGACCGTCCGACACGTTGGTGATCAGGTTCAGGATGACGTCCGTGGCCAGGAAAGCCTCCGGCAGCACCATACGACTGTAGGACGAAATATATAGATGTCAGTATCCAGCAATAAGAAGACAAATTGGTCTGCAAGAAGCTAGAGAGACAACGCACCGGTTGGCCGAGTCGTCGAGTGTACGCTCGAACCACTGAGCAGCGTGGGTCTGCGCAGCGTTGTCCGTAAGAGAGATGACGTAACGCGCGAGACTGCAGATACGCTCTGAGCGCATGGGGTTACGCTTGTATGCCATGGCTGAAGAGCCGATCTGGTTCTTCTCAAACGGCTCCTCGATCTCCTTCATGTTGGCAAGAAGACGGATGTCACCGGCCATCTTGTAGGCCGACTGGGCGATACCCGACAGGATGGACAGCACAAAGTAATCAATCTTACGGGTGTAGGTCTGGCCAGACACGGGAATGACCTTCTTGAAGCCCATCTTCTCGGCCACCAGCTCGTTCAGCTTCTTAACCTGATAAAGCATTCAACAATAAATCATAATAAGTCAACGCGTAAGACTTAGCAAGTCTCGAAACCCTCGTCTCACCTTCTCATGGTCACCCTCGAACAGGTCCAAGAAACTGGCCTGAGTACCGGTGGTGCCCTTGACGCCACGCATGGGCAGACTGTCGATCTGCTCATTAAGTTGCTGGAAGTCCAGCCACAAGTCCTGCAGCCAAAGAGAGGCACGCTTGCCGACCGTCACGAGCTGCGCCGGCTGGAAGTGCGTGAAGCCCATAGCGGGCATGTCCTTGTACTCAAGCGCAAAGTCGGCCAGCACCTTAATGGCTTTGACCATCTTACGCTGAATAAGCTGCAAACCCTGCTTGATCTGGATAATATCGGCGTTGTCGCCCACGTAGCAACTGGTAGCTCCCAAGTGGATGATAGGCATAGCCACAGGCGCCTCCTTGCCGAACGCGTGCACGTGAGCCATGACATCGTGGCGGAACTTCTTCTCCATCTCAGCTGCGTACTCGTAGTCAATGTCCGTGAGGTGGGCGGCCATAGCATCGAGCTGCTCCTGCGTGATGGCGAGACCCAACTCCTTCTCAGACTTGGCCAGCGCCAGCCACAGCTGACGCCACGTCGAGAACTTGCGGTCCGGCGACCAAATCTCGCTCATCTCCTTGGTGGCATAGCGACTCACCAGCGGGTGCTCGTAACGGTTGTGCTCGGCCATGATGCAGTCAATTAACGTAGCGACGGTAGCTTGCGTCTTTACAAGTGACGGGTGGCCATTGAACCGTTGATAATTCCGCAATCTGACTGGTATTTAAAAAGAGTAATCTTTACTACTATTGGCTAAAAACAGGTGTAGCCATGCAAATCAAGGAGGTTACAGTATCTTCCAACTTTCGGAAGATGGCTTCATCTCTCTGGGTCTTGTGCTCCTGCGTGTGCGTGGCTATTGTTGCCGCGCTGTCGCCTGGATTCAATGATCCCATGCCGTACTACACGCTCCCGTTGTTGGAGATCCTGCATCCGCTGAACGATATGATGGTGGCAGGTACACAGCTGCAAGTGGAGATCGAGGTGCGCTCCGAGCTGCTAAGCTCCGGTCTACGTCGCTCCAGGGTCTGTATCGTGATGCAGCCAGCCTACGTACCACCCGACGTGGTACTTGACAATGGGGCAGGCGACATAGATGAGACCTGCTTCGATCAGAGCTTGAACTACACCACCTTCCACGTTGCAGGGCTGATCCCAGGTCTCTCTTACGCTCTGACTGTCGGGCTCGAGAACGAAGGCAACATGGTGGCGCTATCCACACGAACGTTCTCGGTCGGCTCTATACTATTACCAGGCGTTGACGACCGCTTGAGCGTTGCTGACGCCCTGGAAGCGGGTGCAGAGCTGCACAAGACTCAGGATCGCGAAACTGCATCTGGGATTTACCGCTACGTGCTGGCCATTTTCCCAAATCACGGACCAGCTCAACATCTTCTCGGTCTGGCGCTATATCAGGACGGAGAGCTGCAAAAAGCGCTGCCTTTGCTGAACCAAGCAGTGCAGTCGAACGAAAGCGAGGAGAATTTCCACAACTCGCTGGGGATCTGTCTAAAGTCTCTTGGACGCGTAGATGAAGCCATCAAGCATTACCGTCGCGCAATTGAGCTCAACCCTATGCAGGTCCAAGCGGCAGTAAATCTGGGAGATGCCATGCAGGCCAAAGGGAAGTGGGAGGAAGCCTTTAAGCAGTACAGCAAAGTGGCGAGCACACCGATGAGCCAACTGTACAGTCAACTGGAGCCGACAAAGGCAGAAAATGTGGCAAAAGATGCGACAGGGAGGCTGTGCGAGCTCATCCGCGTCACCGACGGCTGGTACCATGCCGATCGCTGCCTAAACGAGGCTCTGGAACGCTGGCCGGACGAGCCAGTGTTTCACAATGACCGTGGTAATTTACTGGCAAACGCTGGTCAGTTTGAAACGGCTCGGAATGAATATCAACGATCGTCGGAGCTTGGTCTTCTTGCAGGCACAGTAAGCTTCATGAAGCTGGAGTCAAAGTGAAGCTCTTATATTGCGAGACTAACCATGTTTGTGCGTTATATATTGTAGCTAAACCTTGCCGAGACGTTGGAGGCGCTTGGAGAACCACAGAAAAGTATTGATCTTTACAACCAGGTTCTTGGCGACGAAATCTTCGACCGCTTCCACCCTCGAACGCGGATTATGGTGATGAAAGCGACAGTTTTGCCGCGTGTGCTTCCTGCAACGCAGAAAGAAATCGACGCGTGGCGTGATCGTTTTGAACTTGAAGTCGAGGCTTTGCTACACAATCGTGAGTTCTTCTAATGTTGTGGCTACTTGGGAAGGTGTTGTTAACCTCATATTTCGACTGATACGAGCCAGTGGACTCGCTCGAGATGACGGAGGTGGACCCCAATCGGGTTTCTCTATCTACCGCCATTACGTTGACAGCTCACAACCGAAACAACCGCGAACTCAAGGCAGCTATGGGCCAGTTGTATTGGCAATTACTGTACCAGCGGCAGCTGATCCGTGAAGATTATGTGGCCAGCTACGGCATCATTCCACTGCCGTACACTCAACAGATGAAGGATACAGAGAGACCAGAGGTAACTTGAGTGGCCGAGCATAGTATTTCTAACTTAGTTTGCACTAATGTGTCGATTGTACACGTGTAGATCGGTCCTCGACGCTTGCGAGTTGGCTTCGTCTCGCGCTATATCTTCAATTCGGCTGTGGGTTTATACATGTCGGAGTTGATACCCAAGTTCAACCGAGACAAGTACGAGATTATCGTCTTCGCGATAGGACAAAGCAAGTCTATGAAGGTGGTCAAGGAAGTCGAGGCGATTACCGACACGGTAAGTAGCTTTTGACCTGTATCCGGCCATGGCTAACCGGTCAATTCATGGCTCAGATTGTTGCTCTTCCGAAAGATGTGCGCATGGCTCGAGAGGAAATTCGGGCGTGGAAAACGGATGTGCTGATCTACCCTGAGGTTGGTGTAGTTGCCTCTTCCAATCTCTAGTTTAATGTGGCTTAACCATGGTGATCTTCTCAGCTTGGTATGGATAAAACGACGTATTTCGTGTCGCTAGCTCGGCTGGCTCCAGTTCAGGCGGTCTGGTGGGGCAACGCTGACACATCGGGTGTGCCAACAATGGACTTTTACCTCACTAGCGAACACGAGCACAGTACTGCCAGTTCGCATTACTCCGAAGCTATCTACCAACTCAAGTAAGGCGATAGTATTATTGTCACAGTGATACATGGGATGCTAACGATTTTTCTTCTGATGCAGAGGAATGGGAATCTACCACAAGCTGCCAGCATTATCGAAGAAGAGCATCAATCGAGGTCAGGTCCGCAAAGCGATCGAAGAGCGCTTTGACATTTCGTCAGACTTTCACTTCTACCTTGCCATCGAGGTTTGTTTAAAACTGTGTTACCTTGATGCTATCGAGTGTTCTTATCTTGTTTTAATGTCTTTTCAACCAGTCGATTATCCATATCCATCCTGACTTTGACGCTGCGGTAGTGAAGCTCTTTGAGAAGGACCAGACAGCACGGCTCTTCCTTCTGTCGACGTCAAGTCGGAAGATCTGGAAGAGTCAACTACAAGCACGTATGGAGGCTGCAGGTGTCGATCAAGGTCGATTGCACTTCCTCACCGATGTGGATCAAAAACAGGAGACGATGCTTATGCGGGCTGCAGACGCTGTTATCGCGAGTCTTCATCTCACACGGCCACGTGCGTCACTGCAAGCTTTTGCTGCTGGTGTTCCAGTAGTGACGTTCCCGAACGAGCTCTGGGCCTCACGAATAACGTATGGTTTCTATCGACAAATGGGGATCAATGACCTCATTGCGACTTCATTGGACGACTATGTGGCCTTAGCCGTCAAGTTGGCCACCGATACAGCCTTCCACAAGAGAATGGCGCAGCTTATCAAGAGAAATCGGTCGAAATTGTCGGAAAATGAAGAAGCGGTCCGAGAATGGGAAAAATTCTTTGACTTTGCAGTAGACCAAATTTTCCCAAGTGGCGAATTCGAACCATTTATACCGACATCTGAGTCGGATTGGGGTTCTGCGGAACAGTTTAAAGAGTTCCAAATCGACTGGAATGAAGTTAAAGGTCTTGAAGAGTGGGATCAAGCTCGAGAACGAGACGCAAGAGCAGTTAACGAAGAGTATGAATAGATTTTTAAATATTTCTTGAAGATACAATACCTAGACTCGGCACCACAGTGTAGCAGATGACGAGGATTGAGAGACGTCGGTGTTTGTATATGTTGAAGCGTTGTAGCAATAAAGTATCAAAGCTGGTCTGGTACCTCCCATTGGGACGCCCCGGTAATGGAGTTGTAGAAAAACTTGTTGCCGTCGTTATCCCAAGTTTCAGTCCATGCATCTCTGAGCTCTCTTTCTTCTCGTTGCTGGTGTCGCTTCCGTCTCCGTGCCTCAGCTCTCTGTTGCTTCAGCTCTTCCTGTTGCTGTTTAATCAAAGCTCGTTCCCGCAGTATCCAACGAGATCGACAGTCGTGTTCCTCTGCTTGCATTGTCTTCCTCTCACGCCATTCATTATGCAACACTTCCTTCGCTTTCTCAGCCTCTCGGAGTCGTATCTGTCTACCCAGCAAGTCTTCGAGTCTCATCCCACTGCTTTCTCGCTCTGCAAGTCGTTTCTCTTCATCTAGCAGACGCATTCGCGTGATATGTCTCTGCTGCTCTTCGATAGCATTCTTCTGATGATCTGCACGTCTCTCTCGTTTCCCCTGCTCCTCCTTAGCCTTTGCCTTAGCTCGTAAAATGCGCTCGACATAGTAAAGATCTTCACGACTCATTTTCTCCGATTCACGTCTCTCACGCCGTTGATCGTCTAGCTGAAGCAGGCGCTGACGTTCTTGAGCGGCTCGTTTCTCTTTCATTTCTTCGGTTCTATTGACGGTGCTGTCAGCTGTACCCCGTTGCTCCAGTTGGCGCATTTCTGCCTGCATTCTAAGAAACTGTTTATGTTTCTGCTGTCGTATCGATACTTCGTTTTCTTCTGGTACGTTGTAGTCGTTCCCGTGCATTATATTGCATTCATCTCGCTCATGACGACGTTGAGCTTCTCTTTGGTATTGTTGCTCCAGAATTTGGCGTTGGCGCATTTCCTGCTGTTGTTGGCGTTCAAGTTGAAGCGTTTCGAGTGTTGGCAGTGACTTAATCCACTCGGCAAAAGATTGCTGCGGATCGGGGTGTTGTCGTCCAATGCACAAGATTCCTAGACTACTCACTAAATGACTCCGAAGACGTTCAACATCGTCGCACGCCTTTCGGATCGCAAGTCTCTGGCGATATCTCTCGAGGCCAGAGCTTCGATAATGATCCTTTCGTCTTTCTACCTCGACACGTGCAGCCTCAGACGCAGCGCTAAGACGTTGACGAATGGAAAATGCTTCCTGTTTCTTTGCACAGTCACGTTTCTGACTGATCGGGCTGAGTGTTCTCCGTCCACCCGTAGACACTTGCTCTTTCGAAGTAGCAGCTATTTGTGTGGACTTATCTTCGGCAAATAATGACAGTGCTGCGGTAGCAATGCGTGCCAAAGCAAATTTCTTGGTAGCTAAACGCTGGAATGGGAGCAGATCCGTGCGCGTTGAGCCTCTCCCAGCATTGAGCGATGACAGCACGTTCTCCAGTTTGTGGTTGCTAGGCGGTAAGAGACTGTATTTCCGAAGTGAACGGCGGATGTCGTCCCCCTCACGCAAGAGCGAGTTGTATTCTAACGAAGGTTGCGGAAGATTGATACCAAGCGCGATGAGTGATCGAAGGGCGAGATGAATTTTTGAATTGTCGTCCAGTACCAAGCTCCACAGTGCACGAATTTCAGGCTGTTGACTTCCTGTTGCGTTGTCCTTGCAGCAAAGACTACGTCGTTTTAGTTGACTTGTCTTGTGATATTCACCACCGTCTTCATGTATAGGGAAAGCAAAAATTGACGGGAGTTTTCGGTGTCTGCGAGTGGTACTGCTCACTCGCATTTGTTCAAACTCGGACACTTCGTCGGTTGGTAGTGCAATTCCACGTAGTAAACAGACCAAGGACCGGATTCCCATAGGGATGACAAAGACGTGGTTCTTCTCTTTCAGCAGGCGACTACACAAAGGCAGATAGATCCAATCAAAAGGATCAATGGTGATCATGAGATCATGGGGATCGAAAGCTACGTCAGCAAAACTGTGAGTTGCTGGCTCTGCTCGTGCTTTCAAGGCAGAATTCTGCATCATTTTAATCAGAAACATGTGTAGCTCTTCTCGTACGACGTAACCAGCCACTTTTGGTTCTCGGCACATTCGAAACAAAATACTCAACAGCGCTAGCTGGATTAATCGCTGTTCACATTTGCGGTCACAGCATTCGCCAAGGGAAGGTGGCATACCTGCCACAAACCGCTTTAAGCATCCAAGCACTCGAGCAGTACATACCGTTTCCAGCTGAGCTTTTTTCACCAAGTCGGGTACGTCAAAGCAAGCTGCAATTTCCAGAAAAGTGCATAACGCTTTACGAAGCAAGTCTGAAAGCTGTGACCTCTCAATCTTCTCTTCACTCGGTCTCTTCCATGTTGAATCAAACGTTTGGATCGCTCGAACCAGTCTCGCCTCACTGAAAACAGTGCTAGGTTCTGTTGACGTAGTTTGAAGCGGGGGGTTCTTGACCCGTGGTTGTGATAGAGGTGGCATCGCATTACGTTAGATGCTCGATTCTGGTACGAAAGTAAAATAAACATTATTTTTACCATTGCCAATAAATTGCGGGAACTTTTCAATTTCCTCTTTAAATGCAAAAATCGTAAATGCATGCGATGAAATATTGCAATAGGGAGATTTCGCTTCCGTTAAGTTCGCACAGAACATTTATATCCAGAGCTTCTACAGACCCTCGGCTAGTATCGTAGTAGCTTTATCACCTTGGTTCCGAACGTCGTAACTTGCGACATAGCCATAAAACTATGTCGTAAGTTACGACATACTGCTTTATTAATTAGCAAATGGCTCGGAAGCGATTCATCAATACTTTGATCAAGTATTTTGGAAGATATAAGCTGCGAGAGGTCTTTCAGAAACGAAACAAAACCAGGGAAGGGGAAGGGGACCAGATGGAAGGTGGGTACTTGTCCACTCATTCGAGAATTTGCTGGATGGCGTACAAGCGATCCAGTCGCCGGGACAAACCCGCCGCTCCAGCTTCGGCCGCACACGACTTCGGGCACCTATGGCGGCAACTCAAGGCAGCTGGGTGGATGTCCAAGCGGCCGACAGGACTACAGACACAGTGGACGTATACATCTCCTGAGGAATCTCGTGTGTTTGTAGGCGAGAGTGAGGTCGTAGAGTACGCCTTCCAGTCAGGTTTGCTGGTTGAGGACACTACGGAGGAGGATGTTGAGGGCATCGGTGAGCCTGGACACGCCCAGGAGGACGCTGGAAGTGATGGGCAGTTTCAGAGTGCAGAAGGTGTCGATGGCGACGACATAACGCCCTCCCAAATCGACACCAGTGTTCAGCTGTCGCAGAATACTATCACGCAGATGTTCGGTCCCTCCGACGAGCCCGAGGTGATTCTTTCGCAGAGCGCTGTAACGAGAGCGTTCAATCTCTCACCGAGCGATCTTCTGGCCGACGAGGAGCAGCAAGATGCCGCGGCTGGGCTGCACTTGCTGTCCGATGCGTCAGGATTGGAGAGTGAGGAGATCGACGATCGTGCTCTGCGCCTATCTGTACCTACCGAGCGCGCACGACGAGTTCGAGTTCCGCAGTGTCCAAACGACGACGTCAACGTATTGCAAGACGGGGAGAACAGCAGTGAGTATGAAGATTACAGTTCAGACGAGAGCGATGGTGTCGGTGTCTGCGAGCGCGATTCTACTTGTGACGATATTGACGAAGAGGTTGACGTACTCTCAGATGGTGATGCGGTCGAAATGGATGAAGTTTTTCTGGCATCTCTGCAGGTTGGAAGAAGTACATTGAGCAGGGCAGATGAACAGACGCGCAAAGAAACACTACGATCAATGGAGTGGGCTTCGGTTTCGAGTGAGTATGTGTCGGATGCAACTGCTTACGCTGGATTGGGCCAGGAGGAGGCTCAACCGGTTGGTTATATACTAGACGTTTAACGATCGCCAATCCTCACCCTCTTCTACTTCATGCCGAAGTCCTTGTGGGTCATGATCACTACGGAGACGAACCGCTACAACATTCAGCAAGTCGGCAAGCGTGCGGAAAGGATTTTTGCACGGCAAACTGGGCGCCGCCGTGAGACTGTAGCACAAATTACTCGGCGATTGAAGGCAGTGCAGGCATACGGTGCTCATGAGATTCTTCATGTCGTGAGCCTTCTCGTTGCTCGGATGCTTTGCCCGCAGAAAAGGCGATTCGCAGCGCACTGGTCCATGGTGGAGGACGGACCAATTCCTGCTGGACTATTTGAGAGGTACATGACCCGAGATCGGTGTCAGGATATCCTACGCGATCTTCACTTCGTAGATAATACCGTCGACCACGGTCGCGACAAGCTGTGGAAGGTGCGACCCGTAGTTGACAAGATCCAAAAGCGGTTCTTGGCTGGCTGGTCTCTCCCAGCGGCGTTCTCGTTCGATGAAGGGGTCCTGCCTGCTACGTCGAGGCGCAATACCACCCGTATGTTTATGTCTGACAAGCCCCACCGGTACGGCTCAAAACTTTTTATGTTGTGTGACGCTAAGACCGCGTACTATCACAGGTATTTTTTTGCTCTTTATTCAATGTCGTAGCTTACATGGTGTTTCAGATCCTAACTGCTATGTATGTCGTAACTTCCTAGGTTTGAAGTTTACGTAGGCAAGCGGAATAACACGGACGGATGTGAAACTGGAGTTGACTTTAAAACTGGAGCAGCAGCCGTCGTGCGGAACTTGAAATTTGCCCTCACTCCAGAGCGGCGCCACCCGTGGCATGTTGTCGTCATTGACCGGTATTACTCGTCAGTGATACTTGCTGTTGAGCTACTAAAGATGCAAATCTATGTGGTTGGGACTATTCAGACGAACCGCCTGGGCTTCAACAAGGAGATCCTGTCAAAAAGCAAGACACGCCCTGCAACCATCCCCCGCGGCTCCTTCGTATATTCGCGTTCGGTCGCCGTTCCCAGTATGGTTTCGTACCTCTGGTGGGATCGCAAGCCAGTATACTATCTGTGTACTGGCTTCGTTTTGACGCCATCCACAATTGAGAGGAAGGTCAAGCGAATTGGGGCGATTCAGGTCGGGTGCCCTTCGGCGGTGAGAGACTACCAGAACTGGATGGGCGGAGTCAATCGCCACGATCAGCTCCGCCTCCAGTCATACTCGCTTCAGATGTCGACGCGGTTTTCTAAGTATTACAAAGCCTTTTTCTTGGCTTTCTAGATCTCGCGCTGGTAAATGCGTACCTCTCTCACAAAGAGGCAGCCAAGGTGAAGCAAACGGTAGCTATGAGGAGTTCTGAGTGGTTTTCGGTCCTTCAAAACCAGCTTCTACAGCTGAAGGCCGTTGATTTTGCGGGGATAGAGCTCCGTCAAGCCAGAAGCGAAGGCGCGCACCGGTCCGGCTTACCCATGGTGTTCAGCAGTCTGAAGATTGGGTCACCGTTAGCGGCGTCCAAAAACGCCGTCAGCGATCTTGTAAGGTCTGCGCGCTCTTGCGTACAGACAAGAGGAAGTCGTTTGCAACGTCTTACTTTTGCGAGCGCTGCTCTGCTGGTTATGCAACAGGATTCGCCGAGACTACAAAGGTGTTGCCAAAACCTGTTTTGAGATCTGGCACGACGACTTTCAGGCCGGCCAAGCGATTCCCCTCAACTTAGGGAAGCGAGTTGTGCTGCGTCGACCGGGCCAAAGTGCTGGGAAGCGCAAGAAAACGAGGCGGGAACTCCAGCTTCGCCGTGGCCAAGGCGGCGATAGCGGAAGCAGTGGCGACGATGATAATGATGTCAACGATGGGTAGTTTAGGCTGCGTATCATATGATGAGTGGTTAGTTTCGTGTTGTTGAGTGCAACGTTTCTTGAGCTGATGTACCTTCTCCCTTGCGTTTTCTGAAATGAACGCCCTGACATTGTACCATCTAAGCCATCTGTTGAATGATTTAGTCGATAGTTACGACATTACTTGGCATATGCTGCCTCTCAATGCCGTATGAGTTACGACATTGACTCGGAAACCTGTTGAAAGCTTATATGCCAATCTCCTTTGCAAACACATGGCCAACACAAATACCAAGATCCTATGAATGGCGTATCTTACGACATACGCTTACACGTTTTTGGCGAGTACTGTTCGGAGCCAATGTGTTAAACTAATTATCTCAGAAAAGTGAATGTTGACCCAGTCGGACAAGACAACATTCAAACAACCTAATGTTTCGTCAAGTTTCACATAGTGGCAAATTTTATTTAAATGAGCGATTATTAAGAAAGAGGCTTCAACGATGCAATACTTTCGATAATATCCAGAGCTTCGCGGGCAACGCACGGCATTAGTAAAGTACGGCTAACGCAGATGACGCCTTTTTTTGGGAAGGTAATCTCATATATTTTTAATAAAAATAGCGCAAACTTAGTATGAATCGAATCTATGTGGGGGGTTAAAGAAAGGGTGACGACTGCCCGAGATCTCTCTATTAGAGCGAATCTCTACCCTTGCATTACGTTAAGTTCCCACATCTTGGTCTAGCAGTCTTTTCTAGTTTTATTAGAATGTTATAAAGCAATGCTGATCCTTGATTCTTTTCACCACCACTCTAAAAAACAAATTCGCAGGTAGCTCCTGGCTGACGGTAGCATGCACCCTCGATCGCTTATGAGATGTTTGTGCACGTAGCGAGCATCGAAACGGCCCTAGCAGAAGCTGAAGAAGTCGTCCTTGATTTGTATCCAATGTTGTGTACCGGATATGAGCTTTCCGATAGATCCCATGAGCCAATCCCCAGATTACTGAGTGCAGTGAGAAACAACTAGCTGAATCTATACTCTATGCGTCAAATGTGGTTTGTGTGACAATAAGATGATCCACATCTTCCATTGGAGTCCTCCAATGAAACAGTATAAACATCTTCTCAAAATAGGGCTTCAGGCGATACGGCGCGTTAAGGTCTGCACGCGAGGGTTGGTCGGCTAGGGAAGCAAAGTGTGCTGAAAACGGGTCTGCGCATGGGAGATAATGTAGACAGAGTGCAAGTGACATCGCCAAACCATTGGCTGCTTGAATAGCGGACACTGACAAAAATTCCAAAATGGATTTAGGAGATGAGCTCGTGTGCGGCAAGCGATGAAATATATAAACAAAAAAAGTGCCGAGAGGGCCGCTAAAAAGTGCACAAGAGAAAAAAGGGAAAGTTGCGAATAAATGAAAGCAAAAGCGAATCGATAGTCTGGTCGGAACGGCACTTAAGAAGCAAGAGTTAGTGACTGCTGCCCAAGAAAAAGAAGAAAAATAAGTTGCAGCGGCTTGAAACCTAGGAAGCCAAAAGACGCGTCACAGCCGAGGTGAAGGAGGCTGAACGGGTTGCTTTAGAAGCGATAAAACTAGCTGCTGCGAATGGCAAAGAGGAAAGAAAGATAGCCACGGCACATGCCAAATATTAAAAAGAAGAGTGCTGCTGCTCAAATCAAAGAAGAAATAACGAATACCGCTGCATAGGATTGCATCCATACCGTACGTATTTTGTTTCTTTCTACGCTTTGGCTTTGGCTCTTGGTTTGAGTTGACGTGATCGTTTATGATCCTAATGGCCAGTTGGTGACTTATAGCGCTAAGTAGCGCAGCTGCGACGATATTTAATCTCGACCTTTTTTCGATACAATAAGCCGCTGAACGACTGTAAGTAGGTGATCCGTAGCTGGGCAGGAAGGTTGCCTTTTTTCTTGTTCTCGAGCAGGTAGATCAGCATCGTTATTGAGTGCTACTGACCACGCTAGCATGTCCTCAAGAGTAGTTTAAGCGGATTCTATGCACTCGTCAGCACGCATGACGATTGAGGTCGTTGGAGCCATCTGCTTTAGCTACGGATAGCACCGAACGAGCTACGCTGAGAGAACGCTGAGGAACTTGAGACTTACATTTAGCTGTTGCTTCTTAAGACCTGTACAAGAGCTGAACCGAACCACCTGTAAGCGTCCAAGCCGCTCCAGGCTATCATGACCTAGTGCTGCAACATAACATACATTTAGCTACTCGTCAGCCCAGTCTTTGCACTTATGCCGAATACACGATATGCCAAAAGTTCGTTTCTGTCTCCTTAACCCCTCCAATAAGGCCCTGCACACGCTCGACGTCGTGGGTGAATTCAATCTTGGGATAATGCAGAGCCAACGCATCTCGGCTTTTAGCCTGCCTATCAACTGCCAGCTAAGTGTGTACAAAGCGGAATACAATGGGAGACATCTGACGTTACTTCATCCTGCGTGTGATATCATCACACGTGGAGGCAGCCCGCCTGAGGTAACGGAGATGATCAATTCGGTCAACGAGTTCAATGACACAACTTGGCTCGGATTCGTTTCCAGCCACATAACTGAAGCAGTTACTTATTTCCTCATCAAGGTTCAGGAGCCATTGGAAAATCAGCCTCCGATCCGGCAAAGCCGCTTTAAAACGTTTGCAGTAGTCGCACTAAGGCTAGTTAAGCGCGTGCTCGCGCTACTCGCTACTTTTCTGCTAGCAGGACTTCTAAGAGAAGCATTTGACGAAAAACAACACGACGGAAGTGGCTTCAGGGACCAGTCGGGTGCTGGTGACAGCCGCGACGATCACAGCGGGCCATCTAGTGTAAAGTGGATGAGAGCTTCCGCCGTCGTACACTTCTTCGGAAAGGGATTGTGGGAGATCCCGTGGAGACCCGCAGCCATTCGCCACCATCGCATACCGACTTGGCTTAATTCGGCGTGATGTTGTCGGATCTTCTGTGATGTTCTGTATACTGGTGTAGTCGCCGTGGTGTGTATGCTTCCAAAGCGTTTCTTCACCTGGCAGCACGCCTACTGCCACGTCGTATACCAAATTGTAAACGGATTTATCGCGTTGGCGCATACTTTCTGGTAGTTGATGAAGACGAGATCATATTGGCGACATGAGCTACAGAAAGTTTCGAATACGGCATACTGTACAAAATAATGCATCTACATTCGATTGCTGAAAAACCAATTTTTGAGCATGTCGGTCTTGAATTTGGGATTCACTTTTTGGAACAAATCACCGTATTTCGTCCAAATAGACGCAAAACATTTTTGACTCTGCCCACTCTCGCGAGCATTTAATAGCCTTAGGAACCACTTCGGTGGTCACCCGTTACGCTAGCGCAGCATTTTGGTACTTATCATGCACGCGTGCCGTGCTATATATAAAACGGATTAGAGACTGTGAAACCTCTTGAGTACAAGGAGGACCCTCATTTTATCAGGCACATTTTCTAATGTTTGTCTAGCGTCTTGCTTTGCTTGAGTAATATCAATTCAGTAGGCACACGTAAGTTTGAATATTGATCAAATAGCCATAGTTTTACATTTCTATGCTATGTTATCGCTGTAATACGTGCAACCCTACCTTTCCGCTGTCGTTCGTGGCGAGATAGAAGCCGACGAAGCACACGCATACATCCCCCTTCTCCAGCATCCGCTTGAAAGTGGCGATCGCGGTGGTGCGTGCCTTCTGAGTGCTAGTAGGCACAAAGAAGGCTAGGCTCATTTAGTTAATCTGCCTTTCTTAGTTGGCTGAACAGTGTGCGTGTGCGTGTGTGTGTGTGATGGGGGGGGGTAGCATTGTAACGAAAACCGCCTTCCTAGTCTCAGATCTAGCCTAGTTGCCTAAACTGCACAAATATTAGAGACATTTTCGTTTGCAGAAAGGCGCATATTAATATTGAGGTCTTTACTCCAAATTTAAATGGGCGACTGGTCAAAACGAGCGCGAATCAACCGCAAGAGCCTGCTAAATATAGCGATATGATAGATTTTGTCACCCATGTCAGTTTTCAAGCCAAGATCCAATAGATACAGTCTCTATTTTGACATATGAGCGACACTTGTTGACTGACCTGCAGCCTAAAATTAACCGGAATTCACAATCAATATATTCATTCATTACTGTGGTATCCAATCCGCCTTATAACTTTGGCACTCGTTATTTATCTCGACTGGGGGGATAAAGACAGTCACAGAATGACTAACTAGCCACGACTGGCCACGACTAGTCCCGATTCACGCCCAAATAAGTAAAGCGTCAGACTGTGCAATCAAGCGAAACATAGTTGTTGTAGACGAGGTTTGTACGAGCCCATCTCGTATAGTCGAATATCATGCCTTCATCGACTATGCACCTGTGGTAGCATGGAGTGGCAGGCTGGAACAGCGTGCCCCGATCATGAAGATCAATCCTCAGCAATCGCATTAGGTGCAAAGTATGTTGCCAAAGTAAATTACAATGTTGACAAAGAGCTTTTGAAAAAGACATATCAAGAATAAAATGCAAAAGGTATATGTAACACAGATACTGCAGCTCTTTTCTGCTCAACAAACTAAGATCTTGCGCTCCACTATACAACTCAATTTATAGCAAGACGAGCATCCCGCAGTTATAACTGTCCACTTGAGCGCCAAAAGCGCCTGGGTAGAGGTGAACGCGATATTTCCTTGGAGAGTAGTCCGGAAACTGTGTCACGGTTCTCTCTGCCAGCGTTCGGTCGGCAAACCGCGTAGGACGAAGACATTGGATCATACACTGAAACATCATTTAGCTGTGCTGCAATCATAATACCGCACCAATTTTTTTACTGCAACGTATCGGTATCAAAACCTTCCCGGATTTCGCGCTGGAAAAAGCATCCCCAAAGACGCCCAAATCGACCGATGGAGTGACTTCCTCGATAAATTCGATCACGTCAGGGCTTAACGACATAGACGTCGTTTCTTGACCCGAACAACGCTTCCAAGACGGCATTAACTGTATCATCACTTAGTTGTGTTTTGCCGATAAGATCCAGTATCTCCGACAAAAACAAGAATTAAAACATACTTTCGTAAGTTGACGAGCTATACGTACCTACTTACCTTTCTAGACATGAGCGGGATGGCTTTTATCTTCGTCAATAGGTCCGTGTGCTGCGCCACTATGATATAGAATTGTGAAGTCAGCAGTGCTGACCCACGTCATAGCCTTCTCAACAAGCTTAAGTGACTTCATCGCTGCGTGCCACTGTTTCATAATCCGCAAGGTATCCGCTGAGTACACACCAAGGCGAGTAATATCTAGAACCACCTTATAATCAGCCAATCTCCTAAGCTGTTTCTGCAGAGCTACAGCCTTCCGATTACAGATGTTAGTATGCTCTGTGCAAAGCATTCTCGAAATTGAATCCAGAGGTACCACCGCATTGGTTGGAGGGAGGCTCGAAATCGCTCGCGCAGCTGGGGCCTTGAATCTGAATCCATTTTCAACCGTTTTGAACTGGCAAAGCACACCAGTCAAACATTCATAAGTAGCTGTATTAGCTAGTGCATCTATGATTGACGACTCAAGTCAGAGTGATACAATCCCGAGTCTTCAGCAGCAGCAACGATTGCCTTTTATCGAGCGCCCTTTTTTGATCTGATCGATTGTTTAGGCTCGCCCGCGTGAGAGAGGAGGGCTGGCAATGACAAATGGCGTGTTATCACCGGCGTACTTCAGATTTGTCACGGATTCAGCGATCACTTGGCGACTGACCCGACTGTCCCAACAGACTCGACTCAGCTGACTGTCCGTATTGATTTCTCCTGCACAGAAAGCTGGAGATTATCGTGTCGTGTCGTGTTCACCTTAAGGCTTGACGAAAGATCCATCAGTTGATCATTTAGACATGGATTCATCTCTGGTATAGGATCTTCAAACTGACTCCTCTTAAAGTAAACCGCCACCTGGTATGGTGCAATACAGAATGGCGATGCAGATACAAGTGCAGATACTTGTAGATACAAGTGCAAATACAAGTGCAGATACTTGCATCGCCATTATGTATTGCACCATACCAGGTGGCGGTTTACTTTAAGAGGGGTCAGCTTGCATCGCCATTTTGTATTGCACCATACCAAGCCCCAGACATGGTATCGCATATTTCGGAGACAATTGGCAGGGCTTTGCGTAACTTGCGGTTTGTATCCCAGGGCCTCTCGTGTATAAATATAACACTTTTCACTTCGAAAGAAATTGGTACGATCGCACCACTGGTTAAGCTCGTGTTTTCGATGGCCGACCGACCAACCACCTCTTGTTTAGCGAGTGCACTGTGATTACCGTATCTTTATCCAGCACTTTCGTATGATAAAAGACATACCAACACGGCAGGAATCTCGTGGCCGTGAAAACCATGAGAATGTCCAGTCGCGCATTGTTACAGAGCGTTCTGAGTTAATCTCGTCCAAAGCATCGTCGTGCCGGCACGTACTCATGATAAAATACATACGTGGATAGCTTTCAAAATACGTGTACATGTAAGATGCGCGCCCAAGTGCGTAATAATACGGCCTGTAAATCAGCTCGCAAGCGTTCTGACTAACAGTATTGGCAGCCAAATTCATTTCCAGATCGTAATCTGAATGCTGAACTCTCACATCTTCGAACACTTCGCCGATAAATCTCTTCTCCCGAGAGATTGATAATACATTATGGACGCGATGCACTCGTCAACAGCTGTGAAATAGTCCCCATATTTTGAGTTGTTTCTAGGAGGCATTTAAACGGTTGTTAGTGCTGCTGCCCAGTGTCACCATATTCTGCTTATTATGGGCACAGGTCAAATTACGATAATTATCCCAATTGCGCTGAAATAATTTAGAAACGGTTGATCTTCAGCATCCACCGTAGTTGCTCCCCCGACTGACCCCTAATCGTTTCCGACCGAGCCCTATTCATATTCACATGACACAACAGCCGGAACTGATAATCCAGTAGAAGCGATATGAGCCATATACTAAAGTGCTTGTCCTACTCTGCCTCCGTTTTTGAGTACCCTAGTAGACCCATTACTGCACTAAGCTGTTCCTTCTGCGACTTAGCGAATTCATAGTCGCTAGAAGAAATCTCTTCACGCAGATATTTAAGCGCGTGGAATTGAAAAAGTAAAAATGCTAACCCCAGGAAATGCATCCTTCATAATCGAGATCTACGTGAAATCTTTATCCACCAAAATACATTGTAGTCGCGAGCAAGCCGGATTCTTCGATTTGAACTCTCTCATCGCCGTCAGTAGAGTCACGTATTGCTCGTTTTGAAGAAGTGTGTGCTGTACAGACTGGCCCCGACCGAACGTGTCATGGGCCATAAACAAAAAATATATTGTACTTGGATAGGTTTGTCCCATGCGTGGTATCGATAAGAAGCACTTCTGGAAATCGATCGTACAGTATTCTCATAAGTCTGATATGAAGTGTGATACAGGTTTAAACTTTCTAAAAACTCAGCGCACAGCAACGAAACTGCTATCTCGTATTTCGATTTGAGCGAGACGAAGATTAATTCGTTTACCTTTTGGTTTACGTCGTCAAGGAAAAATTTCGTCCACCATTTTCCGGCTGATCACCAAAATGCTTCATCCACTTATGCAAACGCTTGCCACTGTTACTAGGACCGTCCATGGCCTCGCGAGTCATCAGCTTCCTGGCAAGATTGTGTACGTCCTGGGCGTTTGGGTTACAGTCTGAATGTTCAGTGATGAATTTGATGATACTTGATTATTTTGCACCAGCTTTTTTGAGAACATTGACTGTATGCAAGGCAGCTTCATCTAGAGCCAGACGATTATAAGTATGGACTCAATAGAAATGATTAGAAAGCCGATGTCTGTACTCCAGTTCGCCCTTAGTTTTCTGATCGCAAACGTCTTCTTCTTCTTGTCCACGACCAAGACACAAGTATTTTATCTGCAAATGTTTCAAGTTTCAATAACAGACCATTACCGTTATGCTACCACATAATGAAACAGCTCATACTGAGACCGACTGTCTTCGATTAGACCAGATTGGATTCAACTGGATCATTTAACCCCGACCGAACCCGACAGAACCCGACTGAGGCCAGCTATACCTGTGCCAAGCAAATCTTTGCACGAGATGCCGTGACCGCTTACTCGAGGCTTAGACGTTGTACTTGCCGTGATGCGTGCTGACGAATGTCTTAGCATACTGAATCTAGGTCTGAGGGATCTTGACCGCCTTCGAGTGCTTCTTGTCAATTCATGCGTTGCACTCAGTCGCTGTAGTATTTATACGAGACTTGAAGGCCTAAAACACGTAACTAAATAGCGCCGTTTGTAGACGAATGAGCAAACAATAATGAAAACACCAAATCGGTTGGCTACCGTACCTGGAATGACTGGACCTCGAAGACAGCCACGTATGCCTCAAAGGCCTCCCAAGCCGAAAACTGCATATTCTGCAGCGAAGGGGCTACCACACAAAACGATCCTCAGCTCCCGCTGCTTGTTATCTCCAGCCCTTCTCCGCTACTCGCACCCTCTTTCGACTCTTCCGTCGATTGGCCTTCAATCAAAGGCGCCAAAAGTGGTATTGGCTGCCCGACATCGTCCCGGAAGACGTCCGATGCACCGCTCTCGCTGTCGTCGGTGTCCCATACAACCAGAGGGCGCTTGCTCGCGCCGCGTGCTCGCTGGTATCCTCCAAGGACAAAACGTGAAACAGGGCCCTAATGGCAAACATATGTACTTGGTTTTGTATCGGAAAACAACTGTTTTGTCAAAAGCGATTATTTTTTTTAACCTTTTTTGTCAATTTATGAGCTTTCTTTTAACCAAAACTATTGGTGCAGCTGTGTTCAGCAAGTTCTTAGCTTTCGATTGGCCCATTCACGTCCAAATCGGAGCAATATAAAAAAACTAGCGTTAGAGAACTTTAGTTTCTGGAATTACTCAGGCTTTGGAATAAGAGTTTTCTTCGTCCAGAAATTTATTCCAGTGGAATCCACTGGAATAAAGTAAAGGAATATCGATCGGTAATCTATCCGTCATTTATTTAGATTTTATCCAGATAATCGTTATTCCAAGCCTTACGTTATTCCAGAAACTAAAGTTCTCTATTAATGCTTTTAAGGCCAGCAGCCACTGAAGACAAACGTCCAAGCGCTAGTTTAGATAGGCAGACCTCGTAGTAGGCGTGGGGTAAAGTAATTGCTACCAAAAGACTTTCACCAAGAGTGTGTTGCCATTCGTATACGAACTGTATACATCGTCCGGTTATGCGTTTGTGTTCTTATTCGTCACCTACTGTATGAGATTCTAAGCGACAGTAAAACAGCCAATTGTTCATCGTACCGTGACATTCGATAAACATGTCGGTGTCCGACAGCGCAGTGGAGACCCCGACGATGGAGACACATAGCCCCGGGAGTAACTACCACCGCATTGACCTGCGTACGACTGATCCAACGGAGTTGAGCGGCGCCAGCTCACCTGGGACCAGCTCACTCAAGCGCTTCGCATGCCAATTCGACCCAGGCTCCAAAAACGGGCGTGTGCTAGTGCTGCTGTTCGATCGCAACGGAGATTCCGAGTTTAAGGAAATGAGCAGGTTGGACGTCCTGCGGATGACTCAGCAGGCAGCTTTGCCCAGAGAGGAGGACCCTGAAGAAGTCGGTGAGGTTGCGGACGTCGCGGGGCTACCACTGCGGCGGCTGGGCAGTTTGGGTGTTAAGGGCCGGCGTGCCAGTATGAACATAATGCGAGGAGAAGGCGGAGGGCCCGATGGACCTAATTACGCCACAGTCTGTGACGTTCAGGTGCGTCTTGGAGGCTGTCGAGAGACTTGAGCAACACTTATGTGGCCTACCATTGCTTTAGCGCGTTCATGCACGAGACATTCGACGGATGGAGAACGCCTTTTCCGTGTCGAATGAGCCAGCGATTATTATTCGAAAGCAGGCGATTCTGATCAGTGCCGGTACGAAGAGTGACTGTAAAAAGTTTGGAGATTTGGTTGGTGCTGATCGATGCTGTTGTTTCCTGTAGACCCGTTGCGCGCGATCGTGATGCGAGACGTGTGTCTTGTGTACGTACCTGATGGAGCTGACAGTCTTCTGTCTATTCTCAAAGAGCAATTTACTCAAACTGCTCGAGAGAATGCAGAAGACCCGTACGAGTTCAGGTCAGAGCAAGCAGCTAACGACATTATAGCAATGGACTGTAAAACTGAGATATGTGGTTGTATGTTCTGCAGGGCACTAGAGGCGCTGCTAGCGACGCTAGCCAGATACTTCCAGGCCGACTACGAGAAACTCTCGCCCATCGTGATCTCAGCGCTGGATCGATTGGTGCAAGGAAACCTGCACTCACGAGAGCTCGAGACACTGCGCGAGTTCAAGAACACAATGAACGAGTTCGAGTCGCAAGTGGATGGAGTACGTCGTGTGTTGATGGAGCTGCTAGACAATGAGGAAGATCTGCGCTTGCTGTACCTCACGAAGCTGCACGAAGAGCCTTCGCTTCTCACGGATCTCTACAGCTTCGATTCAGAGGAAGCGGAAGTGCTGATCGAGAATTACTTGCAAGATATCTTCTCCACACGCACGAAGGCGGACTTGATGCAGCAACGTATTACGAATACGGAAAGCTTAGTCATGCTGAAGCTCGACTCGATGCGAAACTACTTGCTCCGAGTCGACCTCATCTTCTCTCTCGTTACCATCAGCCTGTCAGTGGGCACGCTACTTGCTGGAGTGTTCGGTATGAATCTGGCATCAGGCGTTGAGGAGGCCTGGGGCTGGTTCTGGGGAGTTGCGATCACTTGTGTGGTAGTCTTCATAGTGATCACAGCTATCGGCATTTTGTTCTTCAGACAGAAAGGGGTTCTGCAACTATGAGAACATCTTTTCAATAAACTCTTGCTGCTAGACGGTGTACAAAGCAGAGTTTATTGATCTGGCAGAAGAAAAGAGCGCTTCACCCTTTGCTAAGGTGGCTACTTCTTCTCGAATCTCACAGCACCAAGTGTGAACTGCTCCTGGCTGCCCTTGGCCAATATCTCGCCGAGCTTCGTGCCGATAAGATGGTGGTTGGTAATCTTGATATCGCGCTGCTTGCGAGGACGATTCTTCTTCTTGTCCTCCTTGAGACGGCGCTTCATCTGGCGACGGTTTGCGTCAACCTTTGCTTGCGTTGTCAGGCCAGCTTGGACCAGTTTCTTCTCGAACTCGGCACGATCTGTAGGCCATGTCCGCAGAGTGTCGCGCCACAGCTGACGGATATCATTCGTGCAGCCTGCAGCAAATGATACAACACTCATCAGCTTCTTTGTACATGTGAACAAAACGTCATAGGATTTCGTACCGTGCTTCACCATCTGAAATTTGGGGCCTCGTTTGGGTAGCAGGTCCCAGCGATCGCTACTAGCGATATTCCTCCTCTTGGCGTCCGGGAAAGGGACGTCTAAAGGAAGATGATCCTTGTCAAACTTGAACATGTACCTGCAGCAACAGATTAGGATATAATATTTAAAGGAAAGCTAGCAGGCAACGTACTTGATTTTCTTTGACACGTTTAAGTCACGTGTTGACGAAACACTCTTCGTCGCCATGCCAGCAAAAGGAGCAGGACGCGTTGTGCTCGAGCTCTAAATGTCATTGACAGCAGCATTTTTCCAGTCAGTATAGAGGAACAGTACACGAACATGACACTGTTCAGCACCTTGACAGCAGCTGAGACGCGGAACCAGTTGTCTCCAACGCGGAATGCGTCACCACGACGGATTTCGTCGGTAGTGTCGTGGCTGGAATGAACCAAGTAGCTGCCAGCTTCGACCGTAGCAACACCAGAGAGATCCACGAGGTAGGGAGATCCGCGCGAATAGTACACCTCCGCGCCCTTATCCGCGTTCTTTAAGCAAATGATCTCTCCTGTGCGTGTCAACTCCTTCAAGTCGTCCTCCACGTTGACGTAGCAGTCGATCAAGTCTTCGATTGGCATCCCCTCAGGAATCTACAGCAACAACAAGACAGTCTAATTAGCCTTTACTAGCAGATAAATAGCTGTAGAAGTATCAACTCACTCGATCAAGGATTTTAAGCAACTGCATGCGATTCTTGATGTCATATTTGGCCTGCAAACACACACAGTAGATGCAAACTCTCAGCCAGGACCACGTTATGAGTATTTCACTCGATTTTCTATATCGCACCTGGTAGGCATACTGATCTCCTTGCAGTCGAACTTTTGGGTTGTTCTTGAGTCGTTGCTCCACTTGGTCGTCCATGGTGAGGTCCTAACAGAATCCCCAGCAGTCAGTGCAACTCTGCCACCATGTTATCAAGGAGATTGCTGCTACATACGACGCCTGTGTGCTTGAATATGTCGGTCACAGACACAGGCTTGTGCATGGGGACTTTCCGCAGGAACTCGAGGATCTTGTAGACCTTAGCGCCGTCATTTTTGGGCACGGACGACGCGTCCACTACCACAAGACACAAGGATTTAGTCTCCCAACTTTGCCACAGCTGCAACGCAATAGCGCAGATTATAGTGACGAACCTTGAGAGACCACTGTCTCCTTCACCGACTTGGTGGGGGCAACGGCGGGCGCAGCCTCCGCCACCTGCTGCGACCCATACGCCAAGTTTCTCCACATTTTGTCAGCAGTCAAATTGTCGAGTGAGCAATAGTGAGCATAGTGACGTAGTGTCATTCAGAAGAGGGAAAGCTGCTCGTATGGAGACAGACCGACCCAAGAAGGAGACTCTGGCGGACCTGGTGCTCGAGTTCCTTGAGGCTGCTGTGCACGAGTTTCTGTGCGTTAAATGGGATATTTCATCTGGCTGTTGGTGGTGTGCTCAAAATCTCAAGTGCAAGTTGAATTGTTGGCGTTTGACGCTGTTGTAGGTTCACGTGGCAAGTGTATCCCAAAGGTGGGTGTCCTAGCCAATACTGTAGCTGTGTGAATGACTATTTACTTTGCCGCTGTACTGCTGAGTAGACTCTTTTGAGAAGCGCGTGCTGTACGATGTCCCGATCCACATGAGCCGCCACCCGCTGCTGTGCGAATACATCCACTCCATGTTGACCGGATGTCGCACGTGGCTGGTAAAAGGAGAATTGGAGAAGCTCTGCGTGGTCCTTCTCTCTAAGGATGGAAGAACGACCGAGACGCTTGTGATCGAGCCTGGGTGGAGTGAAACGTTCACTGAAGAAGCAGGAAATGAAGAGGACTATCGGCTTCCGCTAGTGCAGCTTGAAGAAGCTCTCCGAGCAGGAATGGTGGCATTAGTGGCTGCTGCAGCCTCAAATAAAGGCGAACAAACAGCCAGCAATAAGCCGCATACGTTTCGAATTCTGGCACAGACAGTGGAAGACGCTACTTGCCGAGGAACTGCCATCAATGACGACACTGTCAGCAACTCATGGGTGCTGGCAGATCCTTTCTGGTGCGAGGACCAGAAGAAGCAGAAGGGCATTTTCCCAGTCAAATCCATCCACGCAGACGCTTTCCCTATCCGCCTCAACCTGTACATAGAGAAGCAGGAACCAGAGTCAGCGATGATCGATAAGCTGTAGCCATTCTAACAATGCACCTTACACTTCAAGAGGATGGCATGCCCCAGGATTTGTGCTACGTTATAACGCCATATTTTCGATTTGACTTGATACCACTATGAAATGGATTTGAATCCAGTTTTCGCGCCGTCCATACAAAACCACAGAGAAAGACTCTGCAAACATGGTGCGCCTCGGACTGTCGGACAGCATGCGCTCTACCGCGTCCGTCGAGGACACGGAACCTCTGCACGTAGCATCGCACCGTCGTCCACCACGTCAACCATGTGCAGCGTCGACAGCAGCAGCAACAGGGCTGTCCATCCAACAGCAGACGGAGTCGAAGGCATCGTCTTTCGCGCTCAGTTGGCTGTTGCGCGCTCTACTAGGCGGCGTATTGGCGATCTTTTTGCTTTCTAGCGGCATTAACGTGCTGAAATTGGCTGTTCGCACCTCTGGGATCAGCAATGTACAGACCAGAGCGCAATTTGAACGGTTAGAGAGGAGCTTTGAGCTGCTGGGCAGGGACACTACGAGACTACAGGCGACGGCCGGCAATTTCCTGCAGATCTGCCAGAAGGCGCAAGTGGCAGCCTCGACGAGGACAAGAATGCTGCAGAACATGGCTCAGAGTAGATTTAACGAGCAGACAAAGACGCACATTGAGGAGCACGAACAGGTTATGAAGGAGGTGATGCAGTACTACGCGCAGCAAGAGCAACAGGTGCTGGAGGCGAGTGATCGACTCATGAAGTTGAATGTCACACTGCCCGTGCACATCGCAGCGAGAAAAGTGCCCGAGACCTGGCTGCAGGACGAGCAGAAATACGATGGAGACGCCCGTGACCAACTGGCTGGGACGATGGAAGGGCTCTTAGCGAAGACGCTGGGCCAAGAAGGTAATTACCAGCGCGTGAGTGTAGAGAGCGTCTCAATTCAGAGAACAGAGAAGCTTGAACGCAGCAGCCAACAGATGAGAGCTGAACCTTCTCGCTCGTACGCGCCATTCTTCTTCTACATCGTCGTGCTATGTGCCTCTGCTACGTATCTGTGGAATGCCGTCTCGGATACGAGGAATAAGGAACTGCCAGAAGACAAGTGGGCATGGTCACCAGTGCCAAAGGTTCTAATTCGGTTGAAAGCGTTGGTGGGATCAGTCGTGGTACGTTCGAATCAACGCTGCGTGGGGTGTTATCGTAGCATCATTCACTTGGCTGTTTCTTATCAGGTCATTGACGATCTGCGAACGCCTGACAGCAAAGACGACAAAGCGTTCCCCGAGCACATCGAGCTCTCATAGTTAGTTCACGTCAAGTATTTACGTCACATCAAGACAGAAGACCCGTGTGTTTATTGAAGTCCTGAATGCAAAGCGCAATCCTGTCCTTGTGGGCAGCCTTACGCTGTTTCAAACGACTTAATTCCGTGGTGTATTGGCAAACCCTTGCCTTCTGCCTTCGGTGTCGTTGGAGGTCCTTGCCCGCAGATTGCTCGTCGAATGAGCTCCTTCTTCCGCTCAAATGAGGTTCGCACACTGGCAGGTGTATCGGAGATGTAGTCCGTAAGCATGTAAACGATAAGGAAGGCGGCGTGCTCCAATATCAACGCGACGATAAAGCGAGAAGAAATGCTTAGACAAGAAAAGTCGGGACCCATACTGAAAACGACAAGTCAGACGGTGGGGGGGGGAGAAAAAAAAAACAAGGAGACAGCGCGAAACAAACCTGAAGTCATTGCCATTAAATCGCTCTAGAGCGATGCATTCCGACATGAAGTACTCGAGCTCACCGGTGCTCACGCAAATCAGCCCCACGACCACGAAGATGGCCAAAAACAACGTGATAAAGAGCATCTTTTCCCACTGTCCGATACTGTTCGCCTTCCTTGGAACTGGTCGTCGACGCAGTAAAACGAGCTTGTAGAACGCGTTTTGGATGTGAATGACATTATTTGCGAATGCTGCCATTGCGCAGAATGGCCAAACAGCCGAGAACATGACGACGTATCCCTGATTGTGTTTAAACAACAAGGGAGATTAGCAACACGACAGAGCGAAGATGAGGGTCAACGCACGTATTGGATGACCATGCGCAGGTAGTCGGGCTGTCAAATACATGATAAAACAGGTTTTAGATATCATATAACTATTGTAAATCATGCCGTCCACTTACGAATGCGTTATACAGCGGCAATTGGCTTTCTTCAAGCACATCATCGGCTGTCATGAAGTCTGAATATAAAGTCAGAAAGAAATGTTCTCGAGCACAAACGCAACTCTAATGAGGCACGCACACTTCTCGTTTTCGAAGCCTTCCAGAGTGGGGATCGATACTCCCAGTGCGTCTTCAAGGTACGGGATTCGAATCGGTGTCATCATTTGAAGCTACGGTATCACACAAGGTTAGCTACCATCTATCTACTGTAGAGTTCTAAAAGCGTTGCTGCTTACCTCAATTTTTGTTTTAAAAGCTAGCGAACGCGACGAAGGCGACTGCGATAGATTGCTGGGGATATTCTCAAACGACGAGTGATACTCTGATAGTGCAAGAAGTGTCTCCGCTGGATTGGCTTTCATGATCTTTTTCGCCAATTTGGAAGCTCTCAGTTTCTCTCGTCGGAAAATAATTGGCAACGACGTGTCAATTAAGAGATTCAGCGCTTGAGTGATGAGTAGTGGGGTAACAAATGCCGTCGACATGTCGATAATGCCACCTTGCCACTCCACCGTCAGTTTGGTGTATTTGAGGTTGGCTGACAACCACGTTTCCACTTCGTCGCCAAAAGGAATGATCACGAACGAGATCAACATAAACCACAGGAAGAAGGAGATCCAGTTAATAGCAAACAGCCGATTGACCATCGTTCGCTGGAAATGCGCGTCCATGACGTGATTCTCTCGCGTCACGAAGAATCGAATCAGCTTCACACTCAGCAAGTAAACGACGATGTCGAGCGAGACTCCAAGTAAAATACCTTGTGCGAAAATGTAAAACCACCTCCCCGTAAACAGAATGGGTCTCTCAGTGTTGAAACACGATAGGAAGGCAACACATTCAGGGCATTTACTGCACACAGGAGCCATCATAGCAGCTGTATACCATTGAACGAAGAAGGCAGTCCCCACGACGTACGTAGCGATGAACAGTGCGAATACCATGAATGTTTGCAGATATGCTGGAATCCGACACAGTGGATTGTAGTAAGGCTCACGGAATAGCACAATTCCGTGAGAATCCACTACGTCGCGATAGCCTTGAGGCTTGAAAGTAGCGTTTGGGTAGTCGGCTTCCTTGAATAATCTCAAATTCCACGCATCGTTCAGCAAGTTGTTCTGTCTCGCCCACGCTTTTAGAAACACGGTGCCCCAGATTGTCACCGTGCCAAACCCGAAGATGCACAGCGCCCTCATATACGCACCTGCTCCTACCCATCTGCAGGAAACGTACACTGTACATCCTACAAGAGCAGGAACCAACAGGCATTTGGTGTAGACAAACAAGAAGCTGAAGTAGAAGGCCACTCGCTCGCCGTAGTAGTAACGCAGTTCGTTCGTGATCTCGGTGGACTTCCACCACCAGTGACCGCACTTGGCCAAGAGCTTGCTATCGGCGTAGCGATTGTGGAGCGGGAAACACGCCATGATGATCGAATCATTGCGATTGAGCTCTTCAAACGAGATATTGGCACCTGGAGGATTCAGCTCACCCACATTGGCTGTGGATGTAATGATACGAGCGATGGTCTGGATCCGTTCCGCAGGAGTGAACTTCTCATCGTCAACTTCCACCTTTTTGACGCTTTCGTATTCTGCTTCTTTGGTGGGGGATTCCACGTCCCCAATGTTGCTGGACGCGATGAGTTCTTCGATTTCGGAGGGGACTTCACCCACAGCTCCGATCTGCAGCCATCGTTCCAGCGCCAAGCGACTTTTCTCCGTTTGCAGTCTTGAACGAGATGGTCGTAGTAGCAGCACTAGATACTTGCGAGAATACAAAGTGCTTGAAAGAACAAAGACCTCGAAGCCTGCGTTGATGCAGCGACCGAGCACCTCCATCTGTCGCTTACCCACTGCGTCCAGTCCGTTTCGAGCAAGAATGCGCGGCGTAGTCGGTTTGTTATGTAAGATCAAAGCGAATTCGTATTTCATGCGGTAGTCTACAGCTGGAACACTTGGTATGACATTGCCATGTCGAGGAGACCAGACACGAGGCGTGGCGTTCTTCGACTTTGCTGTCGGTGACGTATACCGAGGTGACTTTGCAGTCGGTGACGTATACCGAGGTGACGGTAAAGTGCCTCCGAAGCCAGTGGAAGGGGCTAAGTGCTGCACCAGATACTCTAGAGATCGAGTATACGTGCGTTGGCGATAGTTAGGCCCCGAGTCGAGAAGCTGCGAATCGGCTAACCCAGCATAACTCTTGACACGTCGATGACGGCTGTGACTGGAAAGTTTTCTCCCTTCGTCCGTCTCCTCGGCAGTATCATCTCTGCTTGACGTCGACTCGGTTACCGCATCGCTCGAGAACGAATGCGTGAATACATTAAGACGAAAATCCGCTCGTGGGTCAGTACGACGATGGCGAATCACCGATGGTAGCGTCCCTGTTTCACCCCCAGTATTAGCCTGAGTTGTTGATGGTTGACGTAGGCCCCGCTGCTCATCGAAGTTGGAGCTCCATAGTCGTTGCAGGCCAGACTTGTCTGCAGCCGGACTTTTGCCTGGCATGGCCTTCCGTTAGCCAGCGCTCGGCAACTACCACGTTCACTTCAACTTCGACGGTTGTGCATGAAAGGACGCGTCGTTTCGCGTCCCATTGCACAGCAACACGAAGAGACTTGACGCAATAGTTTGCTACCAATAGTTTGCTACCAACAACGATTATGGACCCACAGAACGCTGAGGCTGGCGAGGCCTACCTCAACTCCATGGGCTTCCGATCACTCATTGAGTGGATGACTGCGGAAGCGCTACTGTCCAGACCTGATGATCCACTCACGTTCCTCCAGGCTCTACTACAGGAAAAGATAGGAGATGTATGCCATCAAATCACACCCCTTAATTGGCTCTAGCCTCACCGATGGGTATCTGACTTGCTAGAGAAAGAGTGGCGAGAAGTTTCAACCCGAACACACGCTGGCCTACATCAAGCAATGCTACGCCGCAGCAAGGTCTTAGCTCACAGTGGTTTGTCCTTAGATTGATCATACATAACACTCAGCGTTCTGGTGATGTAGCGCTTCAGCTGATGAGAATGGTCGCATTCTGGTCAAGCCCCGAAAGTTTGCGTACGTTTTGCATGCATCTGGCTTTCTGCTTTGACTCACAAAAAGTGAACTGTCAGACCCCCTCCACCTGTACCCAATACGTTGGCCCCACAACATGGCAATGACCCAGCGCTGGTTCATCGATTATCCAAGATGGAGCAAGTTATTCAGGCTTGCCGCGTAATCGGCTCTGAGCTGGACCCCATGGAAGGTTTGTTTGCATCGAGTTGACTGAACTAACATGTAAAACGTGTGAATACCGCGTCATTAACACCTACACAACTTCGCAGCAACCAAGATTATTATCAAGCAAGCATGCGCGGTGTTGAATGCGGAGAGAGCGACACTTTTCATTTATGTAAAACACTTTTTGCATTTATCCACATCGTTTCGACAGTGTATTTCTTACAAAAAAATCTTGCGATTTCTTAAAAAAAGGAGCGAGCAACGGATATGCTCGTTCTCAAGGTGTCCGAGGGTGCCACGGATATTCACGTTCCATTCGGAAAGGTAACAGAGCTCGATCAATCGTGACATTGGTGAGTAGAATTGTTAACTAACCATAGCTTGGTCTCGGTGAGTAGGGAATTGCTGGTACCGTGGCTGCGACTGGCAAATCCATGAACATCTCGGACGCATATACAGACCCGAATTTTGACTCACAGTACGACCAGCGCAATGGTTACCAGACCCGGTCAATGCTGTGTGTACCGGTTCGCAACGGTGCCAACCACATTGTTGGAGTCATGCAGGTTCTCAACAAAATCTCCGTCGACAAGAAGGCGAGTTTTTGTGACGAAGATGAGGAATTCCTGGCAATCCTAGCAGCGCAAGCAGGCGTGGCACTCAGCAACGCGGATACGCACACGGACGCATGCATTGCGCGTGAAAGAGTCAAAGACGTGCTGAGTATCGTGCAGGATATGCACCGTGATCTGGGCTTCATCTCGCTCATGTTCACCATTTCTACACGCGTCCAGAAGTTCGTCAACTCAGATCGCTGCACGCTGTACATTGTGGATCGTGCCAAGAATGAGCTCTGGACTTTGCAGGGAGAGGTGAATATCCGTGTGCCATTAAACCAAGGTATTGCGGGTGCAGTAGCGTTGAATAACGAAGCGATCAACCTTGAGAATGCCTATGACGACCCGCGTTTCAACAAGGATTTCGACCAAAAGCTCGGGTACCAGACACGAAGCGTGCTCGCTATGCCTCTCCGCAACGGATCGTACGAAGTCATTGCAGTCGTTCAGCTGATCAACAAGCTGGACGCAAGTGGTGTGTTCTCCACGGACGATGAAGAGCTTCTAGGCACCTTCTTGCAGATCGCCGGGCCCATCCTTTTCAACTCGCACTCGCACCTCAAAATTTCGTCATCGCAAAACAAAGAAGAGGTCGGGACAGAGTTTACGGGGAAGAGTACACGCGGAGGACAAGAGATAGCGGAGATGAACGTCATTTCAGAGAACGATGAAGAGGAAGCGTAAATACAGCCTCAGAGATTGGAAAATCTATTGGCAGCGATTTTTACTGAAAAATACCACTGCAGTTTGCATTGCAATAGTTCATCATCATACACTAGTTATTGAATCAGCGATCAAAGCTGCAGTTAAGTATTGTCATATTTCCTGCTTTGCAAGACACAGAAATATAACTTGACGTTAAGGGAGAAAAAATAGGACGACAAGTTAGAGTCTTGGCTTGGTAGCAATACGATCATTTACAAGATCTTCCTTCTAGGGACATAAAAACCCTTACGACCTCTATCCGGGGTATATTCATTTAATCGTTGTCCAACAGGACGCTCAAGTGTGTCACTAATAACAGACCATTTTTGTGCTTTGTCCTTTTTAAATTCTAGGGCAAAAAAAAATATAACCCCTTGGACGCGGAGGGTTGTAATATGGTCTTATGCTGTTCAGAACAGCATAACAATTACTTAGATTCACTATGCCACGAAATCCGCAAAAGCGTATCCACGCCCCTTCCCATAAATTGATCGACTGTTATTGGTCCACGTGTACAAATCCAGCAATTAATTTGGGTCATGAAACAGGTGGCTTGATGTACCGCGCGTAAAGAGCAGACTCTCATATTTTGGAAAAAAATGAATTTTGGTTCCCTTTGCCGCTTTCGCGCCAAGCCACTCATTCTTCGTTTTTGCCAAGTCAAGCGCAAGAATGACTTACTTTATGGATTTCAAGTCAGTATGGCCACTTCTACGAAAGGAGGGTTGGACGTGGAAGCCTGCAGCCGGCATCCAGATCCAGTACGTTACCTTTTTGTCTACTTTGTTGCACCACACTAATGTACTAACTTGCATAAATGCGTGTAGTCACAACTACCTGAAACCAGGAAGCAAAGTTAGGGGAGGTAAACGCGGCACGGACTATTTCAACGGCGAGGATGAGCTACTGGCGTATGTGCGTCGCGATACAGAGCTGCGCGCGCAGCTTAACACGCGAACGTATCGGGGCGCCCGCCTTCTCAAGCGAGTAAGTAGTATCTTGCTGTTACTATGTGTTTACAAAAGTGACTTATTGTTTGTATTGAAATTTAGTCCAAAGCACTATAGGCGCTGCTGCGTCAGACTCTCCCACTCCAGTGCCTGATCCGCCCGAAATCGAGGCTGCAATTGCACCAAAGAGAGATGCTCCTGCGTCAGGTAAAGCGCCGGCGAAGAAACGCGTGAAACAGACATCTACAGAGCAGAAGACCGCAAAGCCTTCTTCAAAGAAGACGAAGAAGATGACGAAGAAGCAGCTTGACAAAGAAGCAGCAGATCGCCGTCGAGAGCTCTCGTCGTTCGGTAGAGTGTGGGGAGGCGAAAACGCCCAAGGTACCGCTTCGTTTCAGTGCTGGTGCCTATAAAGATCTAACTAGGTATTTGTAGCAAACGATGGACTTCGTGCAGACCCCCCTCAGACAAATCAAGAACCTGGTTTCATGAGCACTGACAAGAATGGTATAAGAACCCGATAATATGCTGACGTTATGCTAAGCTGACACTATTGATGATGCCAATAAATCTCCAGTCGGACATATAAATGGTGATGTGGATTCAGTCATCGCCGATAGCAGCGATGGCGAAAACAGTGAGTACAATTTCGATGAGAGTGATGGGGATGATTCTGAGTCTGAAGGTGATACTGGCGACACGACCCGAGACGACGACGGAGTGACGATTCCGCCTGCAACAGTCAGTTCTTCTCAATTTCGAGGAATCGAATTCGGTGATGGAAGCCACTGATCCAAACCTCGTATTGGGAGAAGATGAAGATTTTCTAGATTCGGACGGAGAAGGGAGTGATGATTTGGTGGAGACCGCTGAAACATTTGTGGATGAAAATTCCAGCGAGAGTGAAGATACAAACGAGTCAGTCGCACAAGAGGTCAGTCGTATGATCGGCCTTATGAAGCCAGCTGAAATTGATGATATGCGGTTGCGCGTTCAAGGTGTGTATTGTTTTTTTTGTCGTGGAGCCAAGGAGAGTTTATCTAACGGACATTATGCTGACAGGGTCGTCTGAGATTTATGACACCACTCAGCTTGCTGCCATGGCACAAGAGGGCTGGACTGTTCTACCGGACGATGCAACAACGCCTGTCACTAATGATGCTGGTGTAGACAACATGTACGACGGGTACTGTGGACCCTCACAAGGCGTCATAGCTGCTTCACAGTCACCTATCGACCTCTTCTACTATTTCCTGCCCAAATCGTTCTGGCGGCATGTTGCAAGCGAATCTAACCGGTATTGGAAGCAAACGCTTGAAGCACGCCTCGAGAAAATGGTACAGCAAGAAGGGAAGGTGATGCACCGGCTTCAAAAGAGTAGAGAAAAACTGAGAAAGCGCCTGATGAAATTTGATAAGATTCTGCCGCACGAAGTTGTTCAATGGGTTGGGCTGATGTTGGCCCATGCCTTGAGTCCTCAAAAGTCGTTTGAGATGCACTGGAATATGGCCGAGGATGGCCTAATTCCTGCAGGAACATTTGGAAAAGCTATGTCTCGAGACCGTTTTCGGCTCATTACCAGATTTCTGCATTTTACTGACAACGAAGATCCTGCGGCTTCGAGTGATAGGGGCTGGAAAATTCGTTCGGTGTTGGCAACGGTGGAAACCACATTCAAGGAGGGGTATGTCTTGGGTTCAAGAGTGGCTGTTGATGAAGGTATGTTACCTTCGTTCAATCGGCGCAATCAGACACGCATATACATGAAGGACAAGCCTCATAAGTGGGGAACCAAGTGCGTCATGACGTGCTGCGCCGAGTCGGGCTACTGCAAAAGGTAATGCTGACATAGTCACGATAAATTATTGAAGCTATGCTGACTTAGAGTACATTATTTGATGCATGACAGAGTTGAAGTCGACGTTGGGCGAAAGAAGGACAAGGAGGGTGCTCAATCGATGGACACAAAGAGCGGCCCGGCGGCTGGCAGGGCTGATAACAGATCGGTTTACTTCCTGGCATCCCAAGTTGGAACAGCTATGACGAGTGTTCAGCGCCGTGAAAAGAATGGAGAGCAGAGCACTGTTCCATGCCCGGGGATTGTTGCAGAATACCAGCGCTTCATGGGTGGTGTTGATCGCCATGATCAATTGCGACTTCAGTCGTACTCTATGCAATTAGCAGCAAGGTAAATGCTACCCTGACAATGTCAACTTATGGTCTCTAATTTATGCTGTTCTGTATACTAGATTTCAGAAATACTACAAGAGTCTCTTCCTTGGGCTATTATACATGGCCATGGTGAACGCGTACATTGTACATTCGCTGTTGTGGGAGAAACAGAGCAAGAAGAAGATGTCGCATTACGTGTTCTTGGCAAGAATGCACAAGCAGCTTATCCTCCAAACACAGACAGCATTTACAGAGACAACCGGATTATCTCGACCTTCTACTGCAGTTACTGAACAATTTACTGTACGTGGCGGGCAGGTACTAGTTCAAACGCCAGATACGCGCATGAATAACGGTGTCCAGAGGCTGAGACAGCGCCAGTGTAAAGTCTGCTCCTGCTACAAGCCTGAAGGTAAGCGGCGTGGGGGGACATCGACATTCTATTGCCCAAAGTGTTCGGAGGACAAGAAGAGTGTGGTGACGCTTTGCAACAAAGTCCGAGGGCATCCAGCAAACGAAGGAATGACGTGTGCACAGATATGGCATATCCTGTGGCAGAACGGTGAGTTCTCGCCAAAGGAGAGTCACATTCGGGACCGTAGTCTTGCCAACCCGTAGCTAACCTTGTCAATACACGTACCTTCACAATCTCAACCATTTATTGGCACCGTACCTGCACATGCATTCGCCTCTGTTAGCTCTCACTTGGCCATCCTGTTACTGCCACTATGCCGCTATAGTTTGCACCGCTGCTTGGGGTCTAGTTGGGGGAAGGAGGGAGATGTTTGTCTGTGATGCGTGTGCTGTGGTTGTCTCCAAATTTAGGGCTTGCATAGAATGACCAGGAAACAGTTGATTGGAGAATTTCAAACCGCTGATCACACCATCCCCTTCTGCGGAATAATTACCGAGGAGGTTAGCTACATTCGTTGCTAAGAAAGTGCATTTTTAACCTTGAATTAATTATATCATATTTTAACGAAGTTATTTTCTTATACCCTCCCGGAGGGTATAAGCACTTTTCTTAGCCTATTCGTGTCACACCTCCGCGTCCAAGGGGTTAACTTGAGGTGGATGCTCACAAACGAAGTCTCCAAATCTCAGAAAAAATCTAAAGTGACATTTAGATATAGGGTGCAACCCCGCCTTTAGATTTCAAAATTGGGGCTAAACGGTACAATTCCCAGCGGTTTTGGACAAATAGTATTGATAATAAAAATAGTTTTAATAATAAAACAGTATTGTATGTGTAACGAGGTACGTAGCCCTAAGTGTACCCTGGTTACATGAAGTGTGACACTTCACACTTCAGGTGTATGACACGTCATACTCCGGGATATTTGGTACAAGGTACCAAGGTCGCTCAAAGCCAACCATTGGTCAAACGACATTGCATTTCTATAGGTAACTTATAGTTTGTATAAAACCCAAACTTAATCTACCTATAAATATACTCAGTTTACAATCTACCTTATTTAGGTCGCTTCGCTCTCTTTAACTAAAGAGGGGACCTGTGAACTGCCGTTCACTGAGAGTTTGTATACTCTCGGAAGATAACTTCCTCTAGCGCAAGGTGCTGTGTGACCCCGTCACACTTGCCAATCTAGAAGTCGTCACGAATACAGATTTAACAAGGTTTTCGATGTTGATTTGTGTGTGCCTTTTTTGCTAGAAAACCCACTTATAGGGAAATCTTTACGTAAATTATTATTAAAAAATGATTTTTTTTACAAATGGCAACGAACTTCAGAGAGGTTCAGGTAGTCTACCCGCGGTGGCGTGGATAGGAACGACTTCTTCCATATGAACGACTCTCAGTTCGAGTCGGTTCGGAAGATGGCAGGCATCTTCGGGATGGAGGCCCTGCAGAGCCTGGTGGTGTCAGCACCGGCTGAGCAGCTCGAGCGCGTCAATGCATTCGACGCGTACGAGCAGGGCCTCATCGCGCATGTGCGGGAGAACCTGCAGGCCCCGGCGGCGGAAGCAAATCCCCCTCATCCGAAGCCAATACGGCTAAAGGTTAAGCCGTATGAAAGGAAGGAAGGCGAGAGCCTTCACTTCTGGGTCCGAGAAGTAGAGCTCGCGATGGACGCGGCTCTGGTCTCGACCGAGCAACTGCGTGTTGCTTTTGCACTCTCCAACCTTAGCGGCCGTGCTAAGAGTTGGGTGTACACACGGGAAGAAACATCCCCTGGATGTTTCACATCCTGGGCTCAGCTGTGCGAACAGCTCCGAGCCGCGTTCCTCCCGGCGAACTACGAGTACCGCCAGCGTTCGCGCTTCCTCTCGTGTAAACAAGGAAGGCGCGAGCTGCACGAGTATGTGCAAGAGATACGGGAGCTCACGGCGTCCCTAGTGGGACACCCACTCAGCGAACAGATCAAGATGACTGTGTTCATGGACGGCCTTCGAGTGGGCAGCGCACGCACTCAGCTGTTTCGGGTGCAGTCAAGCACTCTTAAAGAGGCGATTCAAGTGGCTCTTCAAGAAGAGTACAGCCATCGCCAGGCGCGTACGCCGGCCTCAGCATGGCCTGGGAGTTCTTTGTCGGCTCCGGGCCGAACAAGCCCCAACGGACCAGTTCCCATGGAACTCGGGTCCGCCGAACAGCGTGACATCCGCTGCTTCGGCTGCGGGAAGATGGGCCACTTCAAGCGCGACTGTCCTGCGGAAAGACTCCGCAGACGGTCCTTCCCCAAGCCCGTCCTCAAGGGTCGCTGGTAGAAGCCAGGATCCCGGGGACAGGGGAACGCTGGGAGCCAGTAGGGGCGGAGCGCCCCACTGGGGAAGAACTAAGTCTTCGTGATGGGTGCGCGGGTGGCGCGTACCACGGGGACTTAGCCCCTGGAGTCTTCGCACTCTCGAATCGGCGAAGAGCAGCGGCGATTTGCTCGTAGTACACGGATGTGTACGGGGATATGATCATCCCTTTAGAATCTTGATCGATTCTGGGGCGTCGAAGTATTTGGCACGCCGCCAGACGGTTGCTCGCAACAGCAACAAGTTGTCCGATGCTTTGAGAGAAAGCAAGGGCAACGGGACGGTGTCAGTGCGACTGGCCGACGGGAAGGTCGTCACTGTCCCCAACGTCCAAGTGGATCTGGCCGTCAAGTTTGAAGACTTTGACAGCCTCGAACAGTTCACTGTTCTCGATATGGATCCATATGATATGATCCCGGGCATGCCCTGGCTTGAGAAGCACGAGCCCTGTATCGACTGGCGAGGCAAGGCAATCGGGGCCAGCCGCCCTGCGCAGTCCGACAGAGCATTGGTGAGTCATGTTCCCACCTCTGTCAGTGCCCGGGGCACCCGCAAGGGCTGCCATGGTACCAAAGCATCCGGCAGATGTTTGGGAGTCGTCGACGTATATGACGACTCCGAGGCTGTTTTGATGGTGGCAGCGCCCAGACGAGAAGCTGGCCAAGTGGGTAACTTAGGTCCACAAGCGGGTAACTTAGTTCCGCAGACAGCTGCAGCTGTCACAAACACTGACTGAGAACAGCGTGTTCAGAGTGGGTAACAGAGCTCCACTAACGGTCGCCCAGACCTTAACTGAAGAGGAAGATGTCGGATACGCTTCCTGTGTGGGTAACACAGTGCCACACGCGGTCGCCCAGACCTTAACTGAAGAGGAAGGCGTCGAACACGCTTCCTGTGTGGGTACCACAGTACCACACGAGGCCACGAGTGCCTCGGATGTCGTGGTGCAGACATCCCTAGACGTGGGCAGCAAAGCCCGACGTCACGGTCGCCGTCGTCAACGACGCCGCCGCCGCCTCAAGTCGGGGGGGGGGACTTCGCTCCGATCGACGTCGCTTCAAGCGACTCGAAGTCCAGGGTCCGGGCTCCTCCGACAGGGCCGGTGGAAGAGTGTTATCACATCTTGGATGGCGGGACCGGCTTACCCGTCAAGGCATCTGGTGTCCACTTGGAACCGTTGCCAGAGGCTGCAGAGATACTGAACCTCGAGGAAATGACGGCTGAGTCTTTCCTGACCAACCTCGAAGCTGGAGAGATTGTTGAGATGGTACTCATGAGACCTGAGACCACTCGGGAGGAGCTGAACTCCTCCTCTGTTTTGGACGAGAACGTCCTGGAAGACCTGAACAAGCAGCGTCAGGCGCGCTTGGGTTCTGAGATTCTTAAGAACCCCAAGGATCCGGTGTATCCTTTGGTGAAGGAGTATGCGGACGTGGTGAACAAACACCAACCGACCCAACTCCCACCGGATCGGGGCGTGCGGCACGAGATTGATCTCGTGCCCGGCACAAAGTATTGTGTCACGAGGCAATGGCCTCTCCCGCGCGAACAGTGCGAGGTCATTGATGCCTTCTTCGCCGCGAAAGCGAAGGCAGGCATGGTGCGGGAGTCAAAATCCCCGCACTCGACGCCGACTTTCTGCGTTCGTAAGCCGAACGGAATGTGGCGTCTGGTTCACGCTTATAACAAGCTGAACAACGCAACGGTGCCGGCCCAAACACCGATCCCACGAAAGGATGTGTTGTTGAACAACATGGCCGGGAGCGTACTGTACAGTGCGCTGGATTTGGTAGACGGATACTACCAAATCCTGATGCGAGAGAGCGACATCCCGCTCACCGCGGTATGCACTCCAAGTGGCATGCTTTGGGAGTGGCTCGTCATGCCCCAGGGCTTGTCTAACGCCCCGGCGACGTTCAATCGCCTGGTGACGCAACTGCTCCGCCCTTTGCGTACCTTCGTACAGATGTACTTTAACGACATATTCGTCCATAGCCGTGCCGAGGGAGGCTAGACGGCCATGGAGGTGCATCTAGGACACCTCCGTCGAGTGTTGGACGTAATGCGAGCGAACAAGCTCTACGCCAACATCGACAAGTGCGTTTTCGCGTCACCAGAGATTAAAGTTCTCGGCTGCTTCGTAAGAAAGTGGGCGTTCAAGCTGACCCAGACAAGGTCAAGGCCATTGCAGCATGGCCAACGCCCCGATCCGAAAAGGATCTTCGAAAGTGGTTGAGCTTGGCCAACTACCTTCACAAGTACAGCGCAGGGTACGCGGGCTTCGCTAAGCCCTTGTCGAGCCTTCTTCAGAAGGACGTCGACTGGCATTGGGAGCAAGAGCACCAGGATGCTTTTGACAGCATCAAGGCCAGTCTCCAAGAGGCCCCTGTCCTGGCCCTGCCGGACGAGACGAATCCGTTCAGCGTCGTCTCCGATTACGCCATCGTATGTGCATTGCTGCAGGCCGACACGGCTGGACATGAACGAGTCATCTCGTTTCAGTCCAGGCAGCTCAAAGCCGTCGAGCGGAACTACCCTGTCCACGACAAGGAGCTCCTGGCAATGAAATATGCCCTTGTGAAGTTTCGTGTTCACCTTCTGGGCTCTAGGCCCTTTGTGATCTACACAGACCACGCGTCCTTGAGGACGGGGACTAACTCGCCTCACCACTCCCAAAGGATGGCGAGGTGGCTGTCCTTCTTCGCGGAGTACATATTCCGCGTCGAATACAAGCCGGGCAAGCTCAACGTGCTTGCGGACGCCCTCTCTCGGCGTCCTGACTACGAGTTGGCCCACATCACACGGGTGACAACGGATCTATATGATCGGATACGCACGGCGTATCGGGACGATGAGGCTGTCGTGTCTATCGTCAAGCTCCTCATGGCAGGAACGAGCGCGAAGTCCGACTGGCACTCGTCGCGACAGCGCTCACGGCTCCACCGATATCAGTTGAAGGATGGCCTCCTCTATTACCGGTGGAGCCCACTGATCCTCCACGAGTGCTCGTACCCAACGACGAGAATCTGAAGTTCGATATCCTCGCGGAGGCGCATGACGCGCCATTCAGCGGCCACTTGGGCCGCGAGAAGACCTTTCTGTCGGTCTCTCAGTCCTTCTGTTGGACCCACATGTACAAGTGGGTCGCCCGGTACGTTAAGACATGTGAAACATGTCAGCGGGTCAAACCCGCAGGGCACTCTTCGGCTCCACTACAGAGCCTGCCCGTACCGGCTGACTGTTGGAAGGCGATGAGTTTTGACTTCATCTTTGGACTTCCCGCCGACGGACACGGCAACACCGGAATTTAGGTGTTCGTGTGTCGGCTGAGCAAGATGGTACATCTTGCTCCAGTTTCCGTCACTGTTACGGGCGAACAAACCGCAAGGTTGTTCGTCGATGGCGTGTTCCGCTATCACGGTCTCCCGGAGACGACTGTCTCGGACCGAGACCCGCGGTTCACTGCTGCGTTTTGGAAAACGCTGTTCCCTTTACTGGGAACTCGTCTGCGGATGTCCACTGCGGACCATCCGCAGACAGACGGCCAAACAGAGCGCGTCAATCGAGTGCTCGAGGACACTCTGCGCAGTGTGTGCGCGGCAGCACCACGTACGTGGTCGACGCATCTTCCAGTTGTTGAGTTTGCGCTCAACAACGCGATGCACGCGTCCACGGGGTTCACGCCGCTCTACTTGAACGGCTTCCGCCACCCCAGGTGCCTCTCACTCTTCGAGGAGACACTGACTCCTCTATTCTAAGTGGGGGAGAGGCTCGGAAAGCCTTTTCCTCCCAGGTCTCGGATGTGAGACCAGTTTCGCTGCGGAAACAGGTGGAATCCTTTATGGATACCAAGCTGAACATTGTCAGCAGGGTCCGCGATGCCATGGCAGCGGCCCAAGATAAACAAAAGGAGTACTCGGACAAACAAGGAAGAGGAAACTTAAGTATATTTGAGGTTGGGGACTTGGTGTTGCTAGACACGAGGAGCCTACCTCTTGACACTGTCAGCTCTGTCGGCAGCAACAAGCTGAAGCACCGCTTCATCGGACCTTTTGCAGTCCTGGCCAGACATGGTGCGTCGTACACCATCGACCTTCCAAAGTCAATGACGACGCACCCGACGTACTATGTCGGACGTCTTAAGCGGTACTTTGACCCGCAGGGGGTTGCTGACTCGCAGACCCCCCTTGACCCAGATCCTCGAAGCGAGGGCTGGTCACAGTCGTCGACGAGGACGTTGGAGCAGGCACCCAAGCCTCGGTCGGGACGGCAAGGCTGCGGTCAAGACCGTACGCCGGAGGGGCTCCATACGAACGGACCCCGGCGCCATACGCCGAGTACGCTGAGTACGCCGGGTACGCACCATACGCGTACGTCTGGGAGTGTGCCGCAGGCGGATCCGGACGTGGCAACAAAGCCTCGATCCGTCGGATCATGCGAAAGGCCTCGTCCAGATCGGACGAAGAGGCCCGGCGATCCACCCGCAGGTGCAGGCTCGCGACCTCTCGCTCCAAAAGGTCCAGGCGGCCCGCAAGACGAGCGAGCTCGCCCTGATTCCCGGCCTGGGCGGCAGCATCGCCGCCAGTCCCAAGGCCAAGTGCAATCTCAAGCACGAGGACACGTTGACGGAGGCGGTCAACCTCAGGGCCCTGTGTCGGACCCGCAGTCGGAGCATTCGGACGAGAGTGGCTTTCGGGAGGCGCCGAGTACTCGTACTCGTACGAGGGCACCTCCGCCCCTGCTTGACCGGAATGGAGAAGTCCACTTCCACGTGGAGCGGATCCTCCAGGAGCAACGGCGTCGCGGTAAGCGACAGCTCCTCGTGAAGTGGAGGGGTTATGCCCACTCCGAGAACTCGTGGGAGCCGATTGAACTGCTCCTGATTGACTGCCCGAAGGCTGTCGCAATCTGGGAACAGAAGCGGCGGCAGCTTCATAAGTAATCTGGGGCTTCTTGCCCGAACGGGGTACGGACGATGAATACATTCCGTACCCGCGCTCATCGTGAGCGCTAGAAGTCGCGCGCTTTAGGACGTCCCTTGGCAGCATGCGCTTGCTGATCAAGTGGGCAAACCTCACACGAAGATCACGCTGGTCCAGGATACGGGACAGCAGCTGATCTTCATGGAGTTCCCGTAACTCCGTGGGTGAGTACTTAAGAGTCTCCACCCATGCCCAGAACATGTCCTCACAAGAACTTCACGAGGGACAGCTCTCGGGCATAACCCAGGGGTATCCCCAAAGAGGATAGAGACCACCCCGGGTCTCGGGCTTCTTACGACAAGTCGTGAAGTCCTTGAGAGGGATGCGGTGTGGCGCGAGAAGCACACACCGAGCAGCCTCCATGTTGTCAACGATCAACTGTTCTTTCGGAACAAGGGCACGTTCGTAGATGCCCCTAGAAGTGTGGCCGCTCACAAGGCCATGAGGAGCGACGAGAACCTCTAAGAAGAGGTCAGCCTCAGAGCTCTCCTCGGGAGGCCAATACCCTCTTGAGTTGATGGCAGCTCCCTGGCTGACGGGTGCCGCCACCGAATTCCCACGCACACGCTGGGCAGCTTGTAAATCCTCCTGCTGCTGGTCGAGGTCATTCGAGACCTCCCGGGGCTCAACGATAGCACCCTCCTCCTCCTCTTCTTCCTCCTTCTCCTCCTCTTCATCCGAGGAGTCGAAGATACTCTGATAGGAGCATCGAGTCTCCTTCTCCTCGCGGAGTGGAGACTTAGAGGCTGTACGCTTCTTTGAGGACTTGGCGCCTTCGGCTTTAGAGGCCTTAGCACGCGCAAGACCCTCGGCAAGCGAGAGACGTTTGCGAGGATTCTCTTCCTCATCGCCACCGGCTTTGGGAGTGCCCTTAGCCTTGGCGGCCGGACTCTCGGAGCGCACAGACGTCCTGGGACTGTGATCACCTTGATCACTAGCGAGCGACTGCACGCTGTCATCCTTGTGCTCACTGGGCACTGGGCTGTGCCTATCCGCAGAGCCCGCAGGAGCATCGTGCGTGCTCTCGGACTCGGCTTCGTCCTCACTGCCAGCGTTGAACTCACGTTCAACGAACCGAGGGTTCGGACGATTGTATGGAGAGGCCGAGGGCGACAAGCTGCGGCGCTTGCTTGTTCGCTTGCCCACAGCCGCGTCACCGGAGGAACCGATCGCCTCGGAGGCCACCTGAGTAGCCTCCTTGAGTGCCGAGCCTTTGCCGTGAGGCTTAGTGCTCTTAGTTTGCGCTTTACCGGCAGCAGCCTTGGAGCGTGTCTTAGCACCGCTCTTTGCAGTGCCACGAGGCATGGTAACGGTCGAATTGGAGACCTAGACGAAGAGCGCACAGGTTGCTGCTCGAGGCTCTAACTGTGAAGTGAGCCTCCGCCGCGCTCGCGCGGCCAAGTCGATCATTTTCGACTTTGAGAATGAGAGTTTGTGACGAGCACCATTTCACTCTGATTGGTCGGTAAACCGAACCTAAGTGGGGGAGGAATTAACGGGGTACGTAGCCCTAAGTGTTTTCTGGTTACATGAAGTGTGACACTTCACACTTCAGGTGTATGACACGTCATACTCCGGGATATTTGGTACACGGTACCAAGGTCGTTCAAAGCCAACCATTGGTCAAACGACATTGCATTTCTATTGGTAACTTATAGTTTGTATAAAACCCAAACTTAATCTACCTATAAATATACTCAGCTTACAATCTACCTTATTTAGGTCACTTCGCTCTCTTTAACTAAAGAGGGGACCTGTGAACTGCCGTTCACTGAGAGTTTGTATACTCTCGGAAGATAACTTCCTCTAGCGCAAGGTGCTGTGTGACCCCGTCACAGTATGCGACAAAACTTTGTCGCATACAATACAGCGTTTCGAAAAATAAAAAAGGTGTTTGGTTGAGGTTAAGCGGTGGTTAATAGTAATTGCACTCTGCCCCACATGAATCCTCCTGTGACGAGGCTTACCCCCCCCAGCCATCATTGGGGTCATTATGTTTGCGAATAGAATGGAGTAGCACGCAGCAAGCTAATACAGGTGCAATTCCCATAATTGATGCTCTATCATCTGATATGGCGTGATAAATGATCAAAAATTGCCATTTCACGATCTCCCGTTTTGCTTATATTGGAATTTGTATTGGCCTTAATATTATCTGTCTTAGCTGATATTTAATAGAGATCGGCTACCTCGATGATGATTTCAAATTGGCTTAAAGTGCGAGGTAATGAGTTGCTGCTTCTTGCGCACAAGCTTCTACTTGTTGTACTCGAACAAGCTCCTGTTCAAATAGCTTCTAGGGATGCATAGCGCTTCTGTGGAATCGTTCTCAGCCATCAATTTGCGGAGAACGACATCCATCGCAGCAGCGAATTCAGCGTCATCAGGGATTTCATGCTGCTCATTTTCGTCGTCATCCTCGATGCTATCATCACCATCCACGCCCATCACTATGTCTACAGCTTCAGAGTCACTGTAGGCAAAATGCACTTCATTTTCACCTGGCGGATTCAGGATATCATCAACAGATGAGCAGCTTGAAAGCTGCAAAACCTCAACGGCCTGGACAATATCAGCCAGAGAGGCTTCCATTGAACGCTGAACTCCTAGAGGATAAACTCTTGTTGATGACGCGTAGTCACAAGAATATCCACACTTCCTCCAACAGTTGACAATGTATCGCACGACACTTCATTCCAGGCTGGTTTTACCCATCGCATCGCAGTCAAAACGTCTACTTTGAACCAGTCCTTCTCGTTTCTGTCAGTCGCAGCTACAGCATGTATAAGCTGTAAACGTCTGTAGTGGGCTTTGACGCATCCAATTATGCCTCCGTCCAAAGGCTGAAGTATGACCGTAGAATTGGGTGGAAGGAATACAATTTCGACATGAGAGAGCTCCACATTCACGTGTGACGAAGCATTATCAATCAAAAGGATAATTTTTGTCGTTGTGTAGCATCTGAGCGTTAATTCGTTCCAACCAATCACGGAAAATCACGGTTGTCATCCACGCCTTTTTGCTCGAGTAGTAGTGCGTGAAACCTAGCTCAAGAGGGGTCTTTTTCTTAGAAAGCACGGGGCTTTTTAGCATGCCCAATGAACAACGGTTCGAGCTAGCAGGTGCCTTCCATATTGACAGCTAAGCCAATAGTGATCCTAGTCTTGTCGCGCTTGCTCCCTCGAAGCGAAGCATGCCCTTTTCCAATTGTAGTTGTAGGCGCGCGGCGATAAAAAAGCCCAGTTTCATCGAAGTTAAAAATCTTGGCAGCAGCGTAGCTATCCAACTTAGGCTGTATGCAAGCCAGAAAGCTGACGGCAGCTTCACTTTCTACGCTTGCTGCTTCCCCATTCAGACGAATGCGTTTAAAGTCATGCCGTGCTTAAAAAGCACTAAGCCAACCAGCTGAAAACGAAATCTCCTTGCCTGTCACTCCACGCTCCTTCAAAGCTTCGTACAGCTCCCTTGCCTTGGTTTAAATGATCTCGTCAGAAATGGGTACGCTGTTCGCCTGCTTATCATTAACCTAAAGAGCAAGAGCGGCATCTAGTTCTGGGTACGTGACTGCTCGGTTTGACTTTCGATCAGGAGCAATCAGCATGGCTGGTGACTTCTTGAAGCGTCGCAGAATGTTTGATATTGTACCTTGTACAGAAGCCTTTTCTAGGCTGAACTTGACACGACACCACTCCGCTAACTGGTTTTGGGTCAGCTTTGGCTCACGTTTGTGCTTGTCGTACAGCTGCATTTTTTCTCCTTCAGTGAGGTTGCCCACGCGAAGAACACGAGGCTTCGACTGCATGCTAGACGGTCGCTGTGAGCTGTGCGTTGTTGAATGCAGCTTTTCTAGGCCAACAGGCTTGTTGTGTGGACCACTTCACTTTCTATGAAATGATATCTTTGCCTGAAATGATAATTGATCGCCGCCGTGGCGTCTCCCGCGATATTTATTTGTGGGAGTTGAACCTGTACTATTTAAGCTTGTGTTCTGACGCGGAATTCAGACGGCGTCAGCAATACTCGAAATCGGCTCTTTACAGCTCCAAACGCGAGCTCGATAACATTTCGAGCTTGTGCGTGACGTAAGCTATATAACTACTCGTAGTTTTGTGACGAAGTATACATGATAATTAAGTTAAAATACTGTTAATTAAACGTAAAGCTCAAAATATCACATCTCATTAACCTGACCCCATTCGCAGAGGTGGTGACGAACACCCCGATACGATATCAGTACCTCATTTGTTAGACCATATCCTGTGCACCAAGGTCGAACAATCCTAGTGGCGCTATGAAACCTTATCGTGCACAATATTTTAAACGTTTCCTTGGTTACACGATTGCTTCTAATGATTCGGTGTGGGTGCCTTCGTCCAGTTCTGCGACCCATGCAGGCCCGGTCAGCGCGGATATATGGCAGGCTTCTTTCCAATAGTAGGGGCTACCATGATAGGCAGCGATTAGCGCCATTATCTGCGCAACAGACTCCAAGTCGTCGTCAGGTGGAGTGGCTTGGTTGTTCATCTTCTGACACAAACGGGGGGGAGCTAATTTTGCCAGCCCGTTTGGATCCTAAAAATACGATAAAATAAGAAATTTCGTTTTTGTGCCGCCAAGCGGTTCGTTGACGCATCATCGCTCGATGGAGATTGGAGAAGGGTATGACACGAAAGACAGTTCTGAAAGGTCTAATTTTTCACCATATTCACTCCGAGTCGCACTTCTATTACGACTGGCATGTCAATAAAGGCTATATGATTGTGACGCTGCATTGGATTGATGAAAAACATTAACCCCTGTCATTTTTCAAAATGGAAGATTATATGTTATACTCGGGTTTCAAAGCGTTATGTACCCAGGCACTGGTAAACGACTTGCTGGTCATCCTCTTGACGTAGTCAACTGGATGGACGGCTCTCTACTTTCGGCAAATTTGACTAACACTACGGATAACACTAAAAGTAACAAAACAACGGGTTCGATCCGCGCCAAGCTCCCCAACGCGATCAAAGCCTTCACACCGTCGCCAATGCCTTCCTCAGCCGCTGCCATGTCTATCGCACATCCTCAAATCGCCGAAGAACCACAAAATGTGCTCTAAGCTCGCTGCCTACCTAATATGCTCCACTTGCTGTCAAGCAAGGCCTCAAAGACTACTCGACTGTTGATACGAGAATCGGTACCATGCGGGATATCTTGAAAAAAAAAACTAACAATCTCTACTTCTCTAAACAAAAAGTCTCAACGAATATGTACCGCTTGGAAGTTTTGTTTCTTCAGTATTAGGCTGTCTATGTAACGGGGTTGTATGGTGTGGATCACACAGTGATACGGAGTACCCGGAGAGCTAACAAACGCTCAGTACATAAGTTGGAGAGCTAACAGACTCTCAGCATAAGTTGGAGAGGTAACAAGGTCTCTCAGTACGTTGGCTGAAAGCCACACGTTATGCATTTGATCAGATTTAACTATGCTAGATAGTTAAATAGATACATTTACCCCTAGGTGGCTTGGCCGCAATAATAGTAAATAAAACACTTCTGGTTTTGAAGCATTTAAGTTAAGGTATTAACTTTGAGCCCTGGTCTTGGTCTGTAAGTGTCCTTTGAATAGCGAACTTAGTAGGTGACTCTTTGAGTCGAACGTCTTCCTCTGCCCCTAAAGCTACGGCAGCCCCGCCGGCGCTTTTGTGGCAGCAGTCCAAGCCTTACATTTTGCTTCCAGAGCGCTCCAAATAGCGCCAGCAATTGGTGCAGCCAGTCGATCATCAGGTCCGATGAAAATTCTTTGTAGTTCCATGGCAGTCTCGAATGCGACGTAACAGCTCTTTAACAGGGTTTATTTGTTGAATTGTTGCCAAATTCATTAGCCACTTGCTATTCGACAACATCGCGTCGCTCAACCACATTCTGGCTTTCTTCTTAGGGCAATTGCTTTAAATTACTTAGTAGGCGGGCTCACTTAACGAATCTGAGTAGGTGTCCACAAAGGTTACGCCTACTTCTTCTGGACAGTAATCACCTTCTCTGAGCCCGAATACCACCTCTGAGTTCTTAAGGTTTATTTCTCGAACAATCCAATTTTAACCCCTTATTTTCCATTTGTTGTACCGTACAGCATAAGAAAATTATTTACTTTGTTCGCAACATCTATGCTATGCTATACGGTACAACAAATGCGGAAATTAGGGTGGGTATTAGCACGCAAACAATCACGCGATTATGCAGAATCGCTCCGAAGAGAGGCTGACAAGAAATTATGCAGACCAGACTAGCAACACTACTTAAACAAAGAACCGTGAATTCCAAAATAAATCTTAGTTATTGTTAGCTATTTATGTCAAAGATATCACAATCAAAAATCCTTCACATTGGCGACCAAATCAAGGGCCCAGTTTAGTGCATGACCAGCCTGTTTATCTACGCTAAATTATCATCTGACTCAAACTCCCCCTCAACATCGACGGTTAGCCTTGCCTTCTTCCCAGCCGCCCCTGCTGAAGGTGGCAAGACCAGAATATTAGTCCGAGCTCTCGCCTGCACCTCGCTATACTTGCGCTTGAGCCAATCTTCCTGCCCAATTGTACCATGGGTACCGCCGTTGCTGTAGACTGCCAAACGCCTGGTCATGTTGAGAAGCGATGGTGGGGAAGGCCCAGTAGCCTGAAAGCCATTGACTGCGTTGTTTGCGCAGTCCATTATTGCCGCTCGGTAGGCGGAGCATGCAATTGCAGCGCATCCTTCACAGCCAGATTGAATGGCTTGAACACAGCAACATCCAAGTAGCTGGTACATATGTGTGGAGTTTGGCAACAAAGCAAGCAGGAAGATACCCGTAATGTAGGCAGTGTCAATGGTATCTTAAATGACATACCCCTTTTAAAATGATATGAATAATACATCAGTATGAACTGGACATCCGACTATTGAAGCAACCACACCGCGTACCGAGGTCAAGGTGCGTCGAGCTGTTGTCGAGCACCAGAGCTACAGGAAATTGAACATTGAGCTTCTGCTGCAAACATTTGCAACCAAAGACGGAAACCCCCTCCGTTACTACAGCTCTTGAGCACCAGTTAAGCGAGCTCCCGCGACAGAGAGAGTCAGCTTGTCGGTTTTGTATGAAAGTTTGCCTGGCATGATAATGAGCGGGGAGATCGCTGCACCTGTAGCATTCACTGTCGCTCCCACTATCACGTGAAAGTTAGGTCATATTTCCTTGCTCCAAACGTTTGACGAACATTTGAGCGCAATCACCGCATTTAGACATAAAAGATGTTTCATCCATGTTAAAAACACGGTCGTTGGAGGGTTTTAGCTTACTCAAGCGCTTGGTGATCGCGCTGAAGAGGGTGATAATAGAGTCAGCGTCCACCATATTCCGCACACGTGCAATCATTTGCGCAGCCCTAGGCACCGGTATTGGGCGGTGAGTCAACCGCCGGTGACAGATGAAACGTCCGTACCAATTGTTGGTGTGCGGCCGGAAAAGCGTTTTGGTTCTCGTGGTCTCGTAGACTTTCTCGGGCGGTCTACTATGGGAAACCAGCACGTTGCATACCGACAACCCACGCTACCACATCAGCCTCCTGCTCTGAGAGAGGGCTGGAGCTGGGCCACGGTGATTCTCGACAATCTTTCCCGTAGTTTAAAGCCCCTCTCTTACTTTCAAAGAGCGTATGGAGTGGGGCCGATGACGTGCGAGCAGCAGAGATGAAGCTCTCCCCCTCGTTGCTCTGCCCAGTGCCTCATTAATGGCTCTCATACTGCTTGGTTTGGCGGGAACACTGTCCCGATTCAGACAGGGACGCCTCACCCACTACTAACGTGCGGTAGCCAGTCATCGTATCTCTCATTCGTCAAAATACCAGAACGGAAGCAAATTGCCCAGGCGATGATGAAAACGCCGCGAGCGTCGGCTTCATCGCGCAGAGCGATGTGATGGCGAGAAAGAGGCGAGGCCAAAGAGAGTGAAGAAGGCGTCGAGGTAGAAGCCCTCCAAATGCACAACTCCCGCGATGGATATTAGCCGGACCAAGTGCACGCGTCCTGCTGTGGTGTTGACGCCAAGGATGTGACGGCGGCTTCGGAGGCGTAGGACGGTTAGAGATGAGATGAGATGGATACTACATGTTTCTTCCTTGCGTCGTCGACGGAGATGCAAACATGAGGAGCATCGGTGCTCAGGGCTGCACGGGTCTAAATTCGGGCGATGATTCGTCTGAGGAATGAAGAACGTTAAGAAGCTATCATATTATAAAATAATTATAAACAATTATACCGCCAGCAATCCGTTATGACGAAGCAACTTTGCCATCCCGCTATCGCTACAACACAACGCGCCAGTCCAACAAGACGAAACCTCACAAGTGCGGAACGATAGTCTTCGTGGTCGCGTGTCCGAAGCCGGCGTACTGCATGAGGTTTGTGATTGGCCACAGGCCTCGGCTTGTTGCCTCTAATTTTGGTGCAAGTCCTTATGTTGTCTTTTGGTCGACATAAGAGATTTTATTAGTGAACGAGGATCAACTTATATGATAACATTTGTGATGTATTTACATAGATGAAGTGTATTTTGGTGCCAAGACAACCCTACAAACCGTTGTTCCTTAAGATAACAGCACTGGAAAGGATGCGGTTCTAAAAAACATGAACGCGATATTTCCTGCCTCGGCAACAACGCCGCGGCGTTTACTTACTTTTACACGTTCGCTAAGCTAGCTTTGGAGTTGCAACATTGCCATATTCTCCTGACTCGCACAATTGTGAAGTATAGCTAAGTGGTAAGGCTGATCCAGGCAATGTACTGGACACGCAAAAGACGCCGTCACGAAGAAGGATGAGATAACCGTTAACAAAAAAACGGTTCAAGCTCCACCTCAGCGAGCTATCAAGCTTATGAAGAAGAAGAGGGTTCCACAGATTACTATGGCTAAGCGAATGGATTGTAATCATGCCCATCTCATTAGACGGAGTAACTCGAAGTTGATCACGTTAGTACGTACCGATCTTCCTCATACTAAAATGCGTGATCTTAATTATTGAAGAGCGCGGGAACGGTGGAGAAGAACAGGACGCGTTACCCACGAGTTGGTCAAAGTTAACTAGGCGGCGTCGACATTCAGACCAGCTTAGGATGCAGAGGTATAGCATCCATCTTTGCTACAAGTCAAGTAAGTATCACGGAGCACTCCTCTTGGGTCAACTGGATATACTACGGCCAACGTCTTCATTCTCTTTCGCCATCAAGGGAAGGTGCTAAAGAAGAAGACTGCCAAGCTCTACACGCTTTTGGAGCAGCTCATGGAGCAGCTTATCGCAATCGATTCGCAGGAGGGGTACACAATAGTTAAAGTGAGTATATGCTGGACAGCTCTACATAGACCGAAGCACATTCTGGATCTAGTCAGCATAGCACTGTCCAATGATGCAGGTTGAGATTGCAGACTGCCACGAGTGCCCGTGAACGGACGTCGGCTTCACCTGTGCAAGAGCAGGAGCTTCCTGAGAAGAAAGGGGCATCGATAACGATCACGGAAGAAGACCACCGCCTTTAAGAAAACCCTGAGGCGAACAAGGAGTATGCACCGACAGATGTTATGCAAAGTTCGTGCGCTGTACAAGTGGAAGCCAACGAAGCATAACAAATGCTTCTGTTTGATTGCTGTCTAATGTTGGAGGAAAGACATGTTATAATTCCAACTGATAGCAGACCACTATCAATTGATCACAGCCAACGAACGGATGAAAAGGGCATACACTCATGCACCTAGACTGCAAAAAAAAAACACTCCAACCTTACCGCGCCTTGCAATTCGCATCACCTAAGGCGTTAGTAGCGACGCGTCGCCCTCTTCGCCTACTCCGTGATCTTCAGCACCACACGCCGCACCTGTAACCCCGCTTGGGTTGCCTTACTGGCCTGCGCCGCTGACACTACCCTCACCACCACTTTCGCTGCTATTCACCGTTTCTGCTGCCTTCACGCGACGATGTCGCTTCTTTCCTGTAAGCGAAGGCGGCGGGTGGTCTTGGAGCGCGTGCTTCAGGGGCAGGTGGAAAAGTGTAACGGGGTACGTAGCCCTAACTGTACCCTGGTTACATGAAGTGTGACACGTCACACTTCAGGAGTATGACACGTCACACTTCAGGAGTATGACACGTCATATTTCGGGATATCTGGTATCAAGGTCGTCCAAAGCCAAGCATTGGTTGATGACATTGCATTTCTATAGGTGACTTGTAGTTTGTATTAAACCCAAGCTTTATCTACCTATAAATATACTCAGTTTAGATTCTACCTTAGTTAGGTCACTTCGCTCTCTTTTGAATAAAGAGGGGACCTGTGAACTGCCCCGGCAGAGCCTGGTGGTGTCAACACCGGCCGAGCAGCTCGAGCGCGTCAATGCGTTTGACGCGTACGAGCAGGGCCTCATTGCGCATGTGCGGAAGAACCTGCAGGCTCCGGCGGCGGAAGCAAATCCGCCTCACCCGAGGCCAATACGGCTGAAGGTTAATCCGTATGAAGGGAAGGAGGGCGAGAGCCTTCACGTCTAAGTCCGAGAAGTAGAGCTCGCGATGGACGCGGCTCTGATCTCGACCGAGCAACTTCGTGTTGCTTTTGCACTCTCCAACCTTAGCGGCCGTGCTAAGAGTTGGGTGTACACACGGGAAGCAACATCCCCTGGATGTTTCACATCCTGGGCTCAGCTGTGCGAACGGCTCCGAGCCGCGTTCCTCCCGGCGAACTACGAGTACCGCCAGCGTTCGCGCTTCCTCTCGTGCAAACAAGGGAGGCATGAACTGCACGAGTACGTGCAAGAGATATGGGAGCTCGCGGCGTCCCTAGTGGGAAACCCACTCAACGAACTCATCAAGATGACTGTGTTCATGGACGGCCTTCGAGTGGGCCCCGCACGCACTCAGCTGTTCCGGATGCAGTCAAACACCCTTGAAGAGGCGATTCAAGTGGCCCTTCGGGAAGTGTACCGCCATCGTCAGACGCGTACGCCTGCCTCAGCGTGGCCTGGGAGTTCCATGCCGGCCCCCGGTCGAACAAGCCCCAACGGACCAGTTCCCATGGAACTCGGGTCCGCCGAACAGCGTGACATCCGATGCTTCGGCTGCGGGAAGATGGACCACTTCAAGCGGGACTGTCCCGCACAAAGACTCCGCAGACGGTCTTTCCCCAAGCCCGTCCTCAAGGGTCGCTGGCAGAAGCCAGGGTCCCGGGAAAAGGGGAACCCCGGACCTCAGTAGGGCGCCCCGCCCCTACTGGTTTTAGGGGCGGGACGCCCTACTGGGGAAGAACTAAGTCTTCGTGATGGGTGCGCGGGTGGCGCGTACCACGGGGACTTAGCCCCTGAGAGTCTTCGCACTCTCGAATCGGCGAAGAGCAGCGGCGGGTTGCTCGTAGTACACGGTCGTGTACTGGGATACGATCATCCCTTTAGAATCTTGATCGGTTCTGGGCGTCGAAGAATTTCTCACGCCGCCAGACAGTTGAACGTAATAGCAACCAGTTGTCCGATGCTTTGAGAGAAAGCAAGGGCAACGGGACGGTGTCAGTGCGACTGGCCGACGGGAAGGTCGTCACTGTCCCCAACGTCCAAGTGGATCTGGCCGTCAAGTTTGAAGACTTTGACAGCCTCGAACAGTTTACTGTTCTCGACATGGATCTCTACGCTTTAATTATGGGCATGCCCTGGCTTGAGAAGTATGAACCCTGGATTGACTGATGAGACAAGCCAATTGGTGCCAGGCGCCCTGCGATGTCCGACAGAGCATTGGTGAGTCATGTACCCACCTCTGTCAGGGCCCGAGGCACCCGCAAGGGCTGCCATGGTACCAAAGCATCCGGCAGATGCTTGGGAGTCGTCGACGTATATGACGACTCCGAGGATGTTTTGATGGTGGCAGCGCCCAGACGAGGCGCTGGCTAAGTGGGTAACTTAGGTCCACAAGCGGGTAACTTAGCTCCGCAGACAGCTGCAGCTGTCACGAACACTGAGAACAGCGTGTTCAGAGTGGGTAACAGAGCTCCACTAACGGTCGCCCAGACCTTAACTGAAGAGAAAGACGTCGGATACGCTTCCTGTGTGGGTAACAAAGCTCCACACGCGGTCGCCCAGACCTTAACGGAAGAGGAAGGTGCTGAACACGCTTCCTGTGTGGGTACCATAGTACCACACGAGGCCACGAGTGCCTCGGATGTCGTAGCGCCGACATCCCTAGACGTGGGCAGCAAAGCTCCACGTCACGGTCGCCGTCGTCAACGACGCCGCCGCCGCCTCAAGTCGGATCCGAACTTCGTTCAGATCGACGTCGCTTCAAGCGACTCGGAGTCCAGGCCCCGGGCTCCTCCGACAAGGCCGGTGGAAGAGTGTTATCACATCTTCGATGGTGAGACCGGTTTACCCGTCAAGGCATATGGTGTCCACTTGGAACCGTTGCTAGAGGTTGCAGAGATACTGAACCTCGAGGAAATGACGGTTGAGTCTGTCCTGGCCAACCTCAAGGCTGGAGAGATTGCCGAGATGGTGCTCATGAGACCTGAGACCACTCGGGAGGAGCTGAACCCCTCCTCTGTCTTAAACGAGAACGTTCTGGAAGACCTAAAGAGGCATCGTCAGACGCGCTTGGGTTCTGGGATCCTAAAGAACCCCAAGGATCCGGTGTATCCTTTGGTGACGGAGTATGCGGACGTGGTGAACAAGCACCCACCGACCCAACTCCCACCGTACGGCATGAGATTGATCTCGTGCCCGGCACCAAGTATTGTGTCACGAGGCAATGGCCTCTCCCGCGCGAACAGTGCGAGGTCATTGATGCCTTCTTCGCCGCGAAAGCGAAGGCAAGCATGGTGCAAGAGTCGAAATCCCCGCACTCGACGCCGACTTTCTGCGCTCGGAAGCCGAACGGAAAGTGGCGTCTGGCTCACGCTTATAACAAGCCGAACAACGCAACGGTGCCGGCCAAACACCAATCCCACGAAAGGATGTGTTGTTGAACAACATGGCCGGGAGCGTACTGTACAGTGCGCTGGATTTGGTAGACGGATACTACCAAATCCTGATGCGAGAGAGTGACATCCCGCTCACCGCGGTAAGCACTCCAAGCGGCATGCTTTGGGAGTGGCTCGTCATGCCGCAGGGCTTGTCTAACGCCCCGGCGACGTTCAATCGCCTGGTGACGCAATTGTTCCGCCCTTTGCGTACCTTCGTACAGACGTACTTCGACGACATTTTCGTCCATAGCCGTGCCGAGGGAGGCAAGACGGCCATGGAGGTGCATCTAGGACACCTCCGTCGAGTGTTGGACGTGATGCGAGCGAACAAGCTCTACGCCAACATCGACAAGTGCGTTTTCGCGCCACCAGAGATCAAAGTTCTCGGTTGCTTCATAAGCAACGTGGGCGTTCGGGCTGACCCAGACAAGGTCAAGGCCATAGCAGCATGGCCGACGCCCCGATCCCAGAAGGATCTTCGAAAGTGGTTGGGCTTGGCCAACTACCTTCACAAGTACAGCGCCGGGTACGCGGGATTTGCTAAGCCCTTGTCGAGTCTCCTTCAGAAGGACGTCGACTGGCGCTGGGAGCAAGAGCACCAAAATGCTTTTGACAGCATCAAGGCCAGTCTCCAAGAGGTCCCTGTCCTGGCCCTGCCGGACGAGACGAAGCCGTTTAGCGTCGTCTGCGATGCCTCCGATTACGCCATCGGATCTGCATTGCTGCAGGCCGACACGGCTGGACACGAACGAGTCATCTCGTTCCAGTCCAGGCAGCTCAAAGCCGCCGAGCGGAACTACCCTGTCCATGACAAGGAGCTCCTGGCAATGAAATATGCCCTTGTGGAGTTTCGTGTTCACCTTCTGGGCTCTCGGCCCTTCGTGATCTACACAGGCCACGCATCCTTGAGGACGGCGACTAACTCGCCTCACCTCTCCCAAAGGATGGCGAGGTGGCTGTCCTTCTTTGCGGAGTACAACTTCCGCGTCGAATACAAGCCGGGCAAGCTCAACGTGCTTGCGGACGCCCTCTCTCGGCGTCCTGACTACGAGTTGGCCCACATCACACGGGTGACAACGGATCTATATGATCGGATACGCACGGCGTATCGGGACGATGAGGCTGTCGTGTCTATCGTCAAGCTCCGCATGGCAGGAACGAGCGCGAAGTCCGACTGGCTCTCGTCGCGACAGCGCTCACGGCTCCACCGATATGAGTTGAAGGATGGCCTCCTCTATTACCGGATGGAGCCCAATGAACCTCCACGGGTGGTCATACCCAACGACGAGGATCTGAAGTTCGATATCCTCGCGGAGGCGCACGACGCGCCATTCAGCGGCCACTTGGGCCGCGAGAAGACCTTTCTGTCGGTCTCTCAGGCCTTCAGGTGGACCCACATGTACAAGTGGGTCGCCCGGTACGTTAAGACATGTGAAACATGTCAGCGGGTCAAACCCGCAGGGCACTCTTCGGCTCCACTACAGAGCCTGCCCGTACCGGCTGACTGTTGAAAGTCGATGAGTCTTGACTTCATCTTTGGGCTTCCCGCCGACGGACACGGCAACACCGGAATTTTGGTGCTCGTGGGTCGGCTGAGCAAGATGGTACATCTTGCTCCCGTTCCTGTCACTGTAACAGGCGAACAAACCGCGAGGCTGTTCGTCGATGGCGTGTTCCGCTATCACGGTCTCCCGGAGACGATTGTCTCGGACCGAGACCCGCGGTTCACGGCTGCGTTTTGGAAAACGCTGTTCCCTTTACTGGGAACTCGTCTGCAGATGTCCACTGCGGACCATCCGCAGACAGACGGCCAGACAGAGCGCGTCAATCGAGTGCTCTAGGACACTCTGCGCAGTGTGTGCGCGGCAGCACCACGTACGTGGTCGACGCAGCTTCCAGTTGTTGAGTTTGCGCTCAACAACGCGGTGCACGCGTCCACGGGGTTCGCGCCGTTCTACTTGAACAGCTTCCGTCGCCCCAGAGTGCCTCTCACTCTTCGAGGAGACACTGACTCCTCTATTCTAAGTGGGGGGGGGGCTCGGAAAGCCCTTTCCTACCATGTCTCGGATGTGAGACCAGTTTCGCTGCGGAAACAAGTGGAATCCTTTATGGATACCAAGCTGAGCGTTGTCAGCAGGGTCCGCGATGTCATGGCAGTGGCCCAAGATATTCAAAAGGAGTACTCCGACAAACATGGCAGAGGAAACTTAAGTGTATTTAAAGTGGGGGACTTAGTGTTACTAGACACGAGGAGCCTATCTATTGACACTGCCAGCTCTGTCGGCAGCAACAAGCTGAAGCACCGCTTCATCGGACCATTTGCAGTCCTGGCCAGACATGGTGCGTCGTACAACATCGACCTGCCAAAGCCAATGACGACGCACCCGACGTTCTATGTTGGACGTTTTAAGCGGTACTTTGATCCGCAGGGGGTTGCTGACTCGCAGACCCACCTTGACCCAGCTCCTCGAAGCGAGGGCCGGTCACGGACGTCGACAAAGGCGTCAGAGCAGGCACCCAAGCCTCGGTCGGAACGGCAAGGCTGCGGTCAAGACCGTACGCCGGAGTGGCACCGTACGAACGGACCCCGGAGCCATACGCCGAGTACGCTGAGTACGCACCATACGCGTACGTCTGAGAGTGTGCCGCAGGCGGCTCCGGACGTGGCAACAAAGCCTCGATCCATCGGATCATGCGTAAGGCCTCGTCCAGATCGGACGAAGAAGCCCGGCGATCCACCCGCAGGTGCAGGCTCGCGACCTCTCGCTCCAAAAGGTCCAGGCGGCCCGCAAGACGAGCGAGCTCGCCCTGATTCCCGGCCTGGGCGGCAGCATCACCGCCAGTCCCAAGGCCAAGTGCAATCTCAAGCACGATGACACGTTGACGGAGGCGGTCAACCTCAGGGCCCTGTGTCGGACCCACTCGGACGAGAGTGGCGTTCGGGAGGCGCCGAGTACTCGTACTCGTACGAGGGCACCTCCGCCCCTGCTTGACCGGAATGAAGAAGTCCACTTCCACGTGGAGCGGATCCTCCAGGAGCAACGGCGTCGCGGTAAGCGACAGCTCCTCGTAAAGTGGAGGGGTTATGCCCACTCCGAGAACTCGTGGGAGCTGATTGAACGGCTCCTGATTGACTGCCCGAAGGCTGTCGCAATCTGGGAACAGAAGCGGCGGCAGCTTCATAAGTAGTCCGGAGCTTCTTGCCCGAACGGGGTACGGACGATGAATACACTTCGTACCCGCGCTCATCGTAAGCGCTAGATGCCGCGCGCTTCAGGATGTCCCTTGGCAGCATGCGCTTGCTGATCAAGTGGGCAAACCTCACACGAAGATCACGCTGGTCCAGGATACGGGACAGCAGCTGATCTTCATGGAGCTCCCGTAACTCCGTGGGTGAGTACTTAAGAGTATCCACCCATGCCCAGAACATGTCCTCACAAGAACTCCACGAGGGACAGCTCTCGGGCATAATCCAGGGGTATCCCCAAAGAGGATAGAGACCACACCGGGTCTCGGGCTTCTTACGACAAGTCGTGAAGGCCTTGAGAGGGATGCGGTGTGGCGCGAGAAGCACACACCGAGCAGCCTCCATGTTGTCAACGAACAACTGTTCTTTCTGAACAAGGGCACGTTCGTAGATCCCCCTAGAAGTGTGGCCGCCCACAAGGCCATGAGGAGCGACGAGAACCTCTAAGAAGAGGTCAGCCTCAGAGCTCTCCTCGGGAGGCCAATACCCTCTTGAGTTGATGGCAGCTCCCTGGCTGACGGGTGCCGCCACCGAACCCCCACGCACACGCTGGGCAGCTTGTCAATCCTCCTGCTGCTGGTCGAGGTCATTCGAGACCTCCCGGGGCTCAGAGATAGCACCCTCCTCCTCCTCCTCTTCATCCGAGGAGTCGAAGATGCCCCGATGGGAGTGCCGAGTCTCCTTCTTCTGGCGGAGTGGAGACTTAGAGGCTGTACGCTTCTTTGAGGGCTTGGCGCCTTCGGCTTTAGAGGCCTTAGCACGCGCAGGACCCTCGGCAAGCGAGAGACGTTTGCGAGGATTCTCTTCCTCATCGCCACCAGCTTTGGGAGTGCCCTTAGCCTTGACGACCGGACTCTCAGAGCCCACAAACGTCCTGGGACTGTGATCACCTTGATCACTAGCGAGCGACTGCACGCTGTCATCCTTGTGCTCACTGGGCACTGGGCTGTGCCTATCCGCAGAGCCCGCAGGAGCATCGTGCGTGCTCTCGGACTCGGCTTCGTCCTCACTGCCAGAGTTGAACTTGGTTAGAACATAAGCAGCGTACGTAGGTGGTGGCCAACATGCCACCAGCCGAAGACATGCAGAGGTGAAAGACGCTGAATGCTTTGACGATTGAAGATTGTGCTGCCGGCGAGTGTGGATGTTCTCTCTTAGTGTTGTCAGTATTTGATAAAGGCGTGCGGTATGCGCCGTATCTATGGGTGGTAGCACAGGTCGTGACGGTATGTGCGGGGTGGTCGTGAGTTTGGTTTGGTTGATTTGATTTGAATCTGATGAGGGTGGGAGTGGATATCTATGTTTTTGTTGCATAACGATGACAGCTTGGCCGAGTGATTAAGGCGTTAGCCTGCTAAGTTAATGGGGCGACCCGCGTGAGTTCGAATCTCACAGCTGTCGTTTTCCTTTACCTCAGCAGACTCGCGGTAGCAAAAGCGGCTATTTCCTGGCCTGCTGACCAGGTAGATAGATACCTCTGCTTGTTGCTGGATAGTGTTCCCGACCAACACACGTGGCCAAGCGTGTGAAGACATTGCGCAGCTAATCTGGAAATGCTGGTGGATGCACGGACTGGGCTGGTAGTCTTTCCCTTTTTGACGAATGTGGTTCTGGATGTGAGGCCCAAGGCTAGCAGCTATATGTCGGTGACGCGAGGCGTGTGGTAGGAACCACTTCGGTGGTCATCCGTAAAAATTGGAACGATACAGAGAAGATTAGCATGGCCCCTGCGCAAGGATGACACGCATAAATCGAGAAGTATCGCACTTTTTGCTTGGTGGCGTGGTCGTGTGCTCGGCTGATGGTGAGCATTGTAACCGTGCGGCTGTTAAGGTGGGAAGACGGACAGAGAAACGAAGGACGCGCAAAAGCTTAAAGCATGAGGGAAGAGGGGATCGAACCCCCGACCGCTGGGACTGGAATCCAGCGCTCTACCACTGAGCTATTCCCCCGATACCAAAACCCAATGTCCACACATGCAAACTCCATCCACACACCGATACGCATTACGAGATCCACAATTTCTACCCACTCACCCCGCCACGTCTCACCCTTCTTTACTTCTACGACGAAACCACGTCACGAGCACCTCGTACACAAGTGGGGGGGATACGTAGCCCTAAGTGGACCCTGGTTACATGAAGTGTGACACGTCACACTTCAGGAGTATGACACGTCATACTTCGGGATATTTGGTACAAAGTACCAAGGTCGTCCAAAGCCAACCATTGGTTGATGACATTGCATTTCTATAGGTGACTTATAGTTTGTATTAAGCCCAAGCTTTATCTACCTATAAATATACTCAGTTTACATTCTACCTTAATTAGGTCACTTCGCTCTCTTTTGAATAAAGAGGGGACCTGTGAACTGCCGTTCACTGAGAGTTTGTAAACTCTCGGAAGCTAACTTCCTCTAGCGCAAGGTGCTGTGTGACCCCGTCACAAAAAGGATGTCGGAGCCATTATGCCAGTCACATGGAAGCACGATTTCTCACACCCGTCATAAGCCACGTTACACAGGTACTTGGTGTCAACATAATAGGCGTTACTATTCCAAACGTAGGCGAACGATGACACCAATAAGCGTACCGCCAATTCCCCGTCGAACACTCGGGTGTCGGACGTATGCAATATTTAAAAATGAAACGTATCAGTAACATGTGCAGAGGTCAGTGGCCATACCGATTCCGACATAAGGGCCTTTAATACTGGTTGTGGCTATGTTATACCCGTCAGTATTGTCTCAGCCGCTCCCCAAACCTTTACCTCAAAATTCGTATCTAACGGACGCGCCCTATTATAGTCCGGCCTTTATTTTATAGTGCAGACTTAAAAAGCTGTAACGGCTTGTATTCGGGGTACGGACTCTATTAGAGGAAAGCTATTCGTCTACCAGGTTGATGTCGCCCAGCGCGTCATCCAGAGCCGAAAGATTCAGCAGGTCTGCATTCTCGTCATCCTTTGATTCCTCCGCCCACTTTTCGCGGAATCTGGCGCCGTAAACGTCGTGCTTGGCGATGAACCAGTCGCTAGGGTCACGCGCAAAGCCTGCCGCTTCAATGCTGTGCATCACAGTCGATTCTTCGGTATCACGCCAAGCACGGCGAACCCATTCACACACATTGTCGACGCTTGGCATTCGGGGGGTACCAAAGCGGGTGTACTCCACTTGGTCGGACTCCTTCCAGGCGTTGATCTCCACATAGAGCAAATCCTTGAAGCTCTTGTAGATGCCGATGTCCCCGACCTGTAAGTAGGGCGTTAGCCCACCGGGTACAACACACATAGAGATCTTCCTGGGAGCGCACTTCGCCTTGATCGCCTTCGAAATGTGCGCTCTCATACTGTCTCAAACTAGACATTTCCCTTCGCCTTGCGCCACGAGAGGAAAAGCAATATCTATCCACTTCTTGAGCAACTCACTATCCACCCAGGCACGAGGCTGCTGAGCCACGTAAAGAGGTCCTGGTTTATTCTTGAAAGTGGGTTTAGGTTTACCTTTCCACACTAAAAGCGGAGGCAGCTTTCTTCCAGTTGCGCTGACAGCGAGCACAACAGTAATTCGCATAGAAGCGAACCCAGTAGAGCGAACCACGACGTGTCGAGCACCGACAAAGTCCAGCGAGGTCTGTCGAGCGTCTTCGAAATACACGGCCGTCTCATCCATGAGAACAGTCCTTTCTAAGTCGATGGAAGGTAGCTGAGCTTGTAGAAATACCATGTAGCGGACGGCTCGGTCCATAAGGGTCTCGTCGCCAAGGACCGTCAGGTTTGTCCGGCGGCGCAGCGATATCTCGAAGCGACGCATAAAGTTCGAGACCCAGTGATCGGATGCTGTAAATGGCGGCGATGCTTCTCGCCCTTCAGCTTCATCCGCGTAGAGAACGAGTGCCATATCGGCCAGCCAGCTGCGCGTTACCTTCTCCTTCTTGGTGCGCTTGGTCACAAATTCCTCATAGAGCAGCTCTTCCAGTGTCTCCGACAAGGGCTTGCGGCCTCCGCCAGCTACATGAGCTTGGTGTGGTGCAGCAGCGCAAATTTTATCGCGCAGTCGCCACCAGCGGCGCACTGCACCACCATGGACACTCCACCCCTGGGACCGAAAGTGCGCAACGGCTCGAGTGGGACGCCTTCTCCCGCCGTCTCGATCCACTGAATCACCTCTTGCTTTCGGCCAATGCTCACTGCCTGCCGCTGCCCGCTCATTTTCCACAATAAAGATGCCACTAGCGTGCAGCGGTGAGACTGACAAATATGACTGGACAGCGATCTGCGTCGTTCTATTCGGGAGGGGATTCAATTTTTTAAAGCCGGTCGATAGGTCAATTGAGGGCATTATTCGGGAGGGAGCTTTTATTCGGGCGCGTCCGTTATATCATCAAAACATGTTTAGTAAAGGGACAGGGTTAAAACTACATTCATATTTAAGGCCGGGTAGATAAGGTGCACTGTCGCCTGTACAAAGGTCCTGCGTGGCTTTATCGGTCGTGGTTGCCGCCGGGGAACGTTTGGGGATCGATTCTCCTTCACAACGATCGACCCCTCCTCCACAGCGATTAGCTTCATAGACTTGCAGTACTAAACGCGACTACCCCGAAAGCGCTGTTGTGCGTGCTTGTTGTGTGAATTGTCTATCAGGCGTAGCTGAAGGTTTCATTTACTCTTAACTAGTTTAGGAGATCACACATTTTGGATTAGAGTTTCAGCTGTACGCTGAATGTTTAGCAAAATTTTGTTGGAGCAAGTGTATAAAACATGCGTGACTGGCGCAATTTATAGCGTATTAGACTTCGAATCTGGGGTTCGCAGGTTCGAGTCCCGCGTCGCGTAAATTTGTTTGAATATCCCGAAACCAACAATTTTGTAACTCGGACAGACCCACATCACCAGCGGAATTATTCTTGACGATCATTTTCATGCGCTTCTTGTGGAGTATATCGCAGGCGATCTGGTTCCTGTGACAAAAGAATAGGCGTATAAGTAAATGGCGCAGCAACGGCATGGAGGTTAAAGTGGCTTGCGAATGTGGCCATTCCCGACATCTCATTTTTGTGAACGTGGCAAGGCTACAATTCTTAGGAAGAAGGCAGAAAAAATATCGTACAGTGGCTCAGCGCCCTGCGCAAGAATGACGCGCCGGATCGCGATCAATGCTAAAACTAAAAGGTTTTGAGATGGCAGAGTCATGTGGACTTGTGGAAAATCCGTTTTCTGCTTCGTCTGTCACTTCCACCTAAAGCACGGCAGGGCTGTAGAAGCCTCCGAACCGCTTAGAGCGGAGGTGCTGCAGCTTATCGTAGAAGGCAGCTGTGTTCAGGGTTTTAATGCTGATCAAACTGGTAAGTCTTAGCTTCAGTTTACAAAAGTAAAGCTTGTAATTCTATTTTATACTGTTCCAAAAGAAGCAAAGGGTATCAAGGCAGCGTGGAATCGCAGCGGAAGTAAGGGCAAAGAAAACTACAGCCATGTTTCTTGGTGATTGGAGTGGCAACAAGCACGGTGCTTTTTTTCGTTTGTGTTTGTGTCTTCACAAAAATGAAAATGACGAGCGCATCAGGTTTGGTACAACTGTTTAGCACGAAATGAAAGTGCTTGAGAACAAGCCACCCTGCCGAATTTACGGTAGCAATATAGTATGGTGGAGTTGACAAACGTTTAATCAAGTTTACGAAATTCCACTTCGCGAACCGATTAAATCGCTGATAATATGCTCTTACTCTGGAATGACTTCAGTGTGCACTGGACCCAGTCTGCTCAAAATTTGGCCACTCTTTCGCCTTCGAAGTATGCGTGTGTATGTCAGGCTGCTGACATATAATGGAATAAACCATTCAAAGGGAATTTTCAACACTGTGAGCCGACATTTTTAAAGAACAGCTGAGCTTCTACAAGACGGTGAGAAAGAGCACCTTCAACGAAAAAAAAGGATCAATGAAGTCAAATATTTTACTACTGGATGAAGAAAGTGCGAGGCGAAAAGTATCTGTTCCAATAAAAGACTTGACAGGGAGAGCTGTCGACATTGGAATATGGAGTGCTGCATCATCTCTCTTATCACCTACCATGCCTACGTCCTTGTAATACCTTCAGCTGTAACGCTAGTAGTCGACGCTTAAAACTCAGATCGTTTGAGTCGCAGGCATTACCTTCGACTCCTTCAGATGATAAGGTGGTGACAGTATCGCAACATGACGTGTGAGTGGGTCTTGGCTCACGCCGAAAACAATCCGAGCCAGAACCGTGGTTCTGCTAGCTACTCAGGTCCCATAATAATTTCTAACTTCCTACAGCCGAAAGGATCACAACAGTGTCTTTTAGCTACGAGCGAAGGACGCGCAAAAGCTTAAAGCATGAGGGAAGAGGGGATCGAACCCCCGACCGCTGGGACTGGAATCCAGCGCTCTATTACTGAGCTATTCCCCCGATACCAAAACCCAATGTCCACACATGCAAACTCCATCCACACACCGATACGCATTCCGAGATCCACAATTTCTACCCACTCACCCCGCTACGTCTCATCCTTCTTTACTTCTACGACGAAACCACGTCACGAGCACCTCGCACACATCTCTCCGCTCATCGAAGCGTCGTGTGAAGTGGCGGAGCCCTTACCGATGCGTCGCAGCAGCTTTAAGGAAAGGAGTTGATGTGGCAATGTGGCATGCGCTGAGTGGGCGGTGATGTAGTAGTTGACGTATGGTGTATGCATGGACGGTAAGTGCGATGTATGCATGTTCGTCCGTATGTTTTTATTGTGGTGTATGTGGTGCTCGTGCTGTGAATGTGTCTCTTGGAGTCGAGGTCCGTAAGCTCCTATAGCTCAGTGGTAGAGCCCTCGCTTCGTAAGCGAAAGGTCGGCGGTTCGATCCCGCCTGGGGGCTCTTCTTTTGCCTCTCCTGCCTCACTACTTCCTTACCGATGCCTTCAGCTTATCAGCTTGCTAGTTTGCTAGTTTGCTATTGTGCACTTTGCGTGACCAGCCTGTCCGTAGCCACACTCAATGCTCGCTCTGTTGTACGCTGACCGCTCTTCATTATTGTTCCACCAGATCTAATACCTAGACACCAACATTTAGATATTCCAGATGAATTCTTGGTGTTGCGGCTGCTCGACGCCGTAGGTAAAGTCGTGCCGAAGACTGCTGTCGCGTGTGAATCGTGTCTGTGACAATATATAAGAAGATATCATCACGAGCAGCAACAATTGTCGGATCCGCTAGCATGATGTCACTGAGTCTGACCGTGCAAGTTGCCCCCCCCCCTGTTGAGAGTATTATGTACGAGATGATATCCGTGGCGGGTAGAACATAAGCAGCGTACGTAGGTGGTGGCCAACATGCCACCAGCCGAAGACATGCAGAGGTGAAAGACGCTGAATGCTTTGACGATTGAAGATTGTGCTGCCGGCGAGTGTGGATGTTCTCTCTTAGTGTTGTCAGTATTTGATAAAGGCGTGCGGTATGCGCCGTATCTATGGGTAGTAGCACAGGTCGTGACGGTATGTGCGGGGTGGTCGTGAGTTTGGTTTGGTTGATTTGAATCTGATGAGGGTGGGAGTGGAAATCTATGTTTTTTGTTCAATAACGATGACAGCTTGGCCGAGTTGTTAAGGCGTTAGCCTGCTAAGTTAATGGGGCAACCCGCGTGAGTTCGAATCTCACAGCTGTCGTTTTCCCTTACCTCAGCAGACTCGCGGTAGCAAAAGCGGCTATTTCCTGGCCTGCTGACCAGGTAGATAGATACCTCTGCTTGTTGCTGGATAGTGTTCCCGACCAACACACGTGGCCAAGCGTGTGAAGACATTGCGCAGCTAATCTGGAAATGCTGGTGGATGCCCGAACTGGGCTAGTAGTCCTTCCCTTTTCGACGAAAGTGGTTCTGGATGTGAGGTGCAAGGCTAGCAGCTATATGTCGGTGACGCAGGTCGTGTGGTAGGACCACTTCGGTGGTCATCCGTAAAAATTGGAACGATACAGAGAAGATTAGCATGGCCCCTGCGCAAGGATGACACGCATAAATCGAGAAGTATCGCACTTTTTGCTTGGTGGCGTGGTCGTGTGCTCGGCCGATGGTGAGCATTGTAACCGTGCGGCTGTTAAAGTGGGAAGACGGACTGAGCAACAAAGGTCACGCAAAAACTTAAAGCATGAGGGAAGAGGGGAATGAGCCCCCGACCTTCACCACCACTTTTGCTGTTATTCACCGTATTTGCTGCACTTACGCGACGATGTCGCTTCTTTCCTGGACGCGAAGGCGGCGGGCGGTCTTGCAACGCGTTCTTCATGTGCAGGTGGGGAAGGATGTCGAGGCGACTATGTCAGTCACCATGCCACACATGGAAACACGATTACTCACGCCCGTCGTGAGTCACGTTACACAGGTACCTGGTGTCAGTAGAATAGACGTTAGTAATGCAGCCGTAGGCGAACGATGACACCTATAAATGTACCGCCGATTCCTTGTCGAGCACTCGGGGGCTGGACGTATGCAATATTTCAGAATTGAGACGCATCAGTAATATGTGCAGAGGTCAGTGGCCATTGAGGCTCCGACATAAGGGCCTTTAAAGCTGGTTGTGTCTATGCTATACTCATCAGTACAGTCTCAGCCGCTGCCCCAACCTTCACCTCAAAATTTGTACACTGTTTTGCCTCAATAAGGAAGTCCTGGATGAGTCTGAAACACCTGCAACATCGTCGAAGCCGCTGATATGAATACAATTTAAAAGTACTTGTCGTGACAGAGGTTGGACCACAACTAAAATTAAATGACTTATGTAGTGTTGGAAATCCCACGTGAACTCTAGCTACAAATGTAGTTAGGATGTTCCCACAACAATACGTCTACTAGGATAATAAACGATCGTTTGGGCGGACCTGAAGACCCCAGTTCTGCCCTTGCACCGGGACAAACTGGACCTTGTAAACTACTTATATAGGCCAACCGGTAAAAATAAGAACACGCTACTAGCACGAGCAAAGCTAGCAGGTGTTTTGAATCCTCGTGGTCCCAACAGCGGAAGGGTACCAGGCACGGGTAAGCCTTTTACGAGATCACCGAGTGTTCAACACTCGGTAGGAAGAATAAAAGGGGGGCAATTAAAGCACTCCCAGTCGTGCAAATAGGCAACAATAAGCCGTCACGTAAAACCTCCCGATAATAATCGGCCAATACACAAAGTCTCTTGGCCTTGCCGGATGAACCCTCGCTACAGAGCTTCGAGCTCACCGACAGGCATAACACACTCAAACAAGCTTGACCTGACGCTTACCTTGAAGCCGGACGTCGCTCTGTGTGCTTGAGTGGAAATTCTGTTCTGTATTTAAGCTTACTCTCTCGCGTCTATTCCTAATAAGAAGTCCTAATCAAGTATACAAATATCAAGTGAACAATGATCCGTTATGGATCTTCTTGCACGTCAAGCGTCGTCTGCACCGTCGCATGAGCATCTTTAACGGTCCGCGCCCTGTCCCAGACGGTGAACGTGTCTTCCAAAGGTCGCTGAGTCTTCCGTGAACTCACCCCAACCGCCACTGAGGGTTCGTACCGTAGATGGTCCGCTGAATGCGAATCCGGCCAGTCCATTATTAATAATAAGTACAGCCTGGATTCAGTGACATATGGCCGTATCCGATACTTGTTGAACATTCGGAGGTGACGCCGTCGAGTCCCTGGCACCTTGGCGTCTCCGTACATCACCTGACCGAGGGTTCGTCGCTTGAACATCTTGGGCGGTGTCACGTCTTTGTCGACGGGTGATAATCCGCAACTACGGAGAAATCACTACACCAAAACTGCCCCTGTCGCGATGGAAGCCACGGTACTGGTGCCCGTTGTGACATTTCTTCATTCTCCAATTCACCATCTCGCCACCGTATGTCCAAGCGTCTGAATCGAGCCGTGTCCGACGCTTTTCAGCGTCTCAATCCTCGTAGACGTCGCGAACGTGAGCAGCTGGAGGTACGTAAGCCCATCCTTCTCCTGAATCATCGGTACCTTGCTCATCACCTCGCACTACGACGGGGAGTGCTGCAGGAGCTACCACAGGGAGTGAAGAGTCCGGGGCAGCGGGCGCCGGAGGGTCGGTTGATGACGCCGCTGTCGGAGGAAGTGTAGCAGACTGAGGGGCGTTCGAACCCTCGGTCTTGCCCTCCTAAGAAACAAGTCGAGTGCGTCGCGCCTCCTCTCCACGGCGATATACACACTCAGCGTCGCCTCGAGACTGCCGTTGGTTTCGATGATGTCCTCGCTGCGATGCAACCTGTTCCTGACGCGCTGTCGGCATTACCCGAACGAGTTGCCGACTTGGAGCGTCAGTTGCGGTTTGCTCAGTCCGAGGCTGCTGCCGCCGTACGTTCGGTGGCACCCCACATCATGGCTCGTGAGAACGCGGAGACATTCCTTAAGGCTGGCAACGCTGAGATTGAAGCTTAACATCACAACGTCAAGATCCTTCGCGAGTCGAACGCCAAGAACGACGCCATGCTCGCAAGTGCTCAAGTCACTATGGAGCGACACGCAGAGGATTTGAATCGTCTTCACTGCGAGGTCCAAGCTCGGGATGTCTTCATCAGCACTTTGCAAAAGAAGCTGGCTCGCGAACGCGAGGTGTACAAGTCTTCTATTGGAGCGAATACCGAGCAGACTCGGAAGCTTCACCTTCTTCTGGTAAAGCTTGCCCAGGGCATGTACGCTGATAACGACACGCTCAAGGTCCTCGAAAACCAGCAAGACCGTAACACTCGCCTCCTCCAAGCGAATCGTACCCTCCGTGCACACGTGAGTCTGGCAGGGATGGATCCCGAGGTACTTCGTCTGGCTGTTGAAGGTACGCTCTTAATGTCGCTCCTTCCACCGTGTGTTCAGCAACTAACGTTCGTTCACAATCCTTCGTGATAGGTCTGACTGCGGGTGAGCTGGACCTGTACGCGCTGGACTTGGATCAGGAGACGTTAGTCGCTTTGCGTCGCATTCAGTCTGCCACCGCGTCTTCGGACGATCCTCAAGCCCTTCCTGCAGCTTTGGCCACAGCCGCTCACCAAGTGGCCCATGGGAAGTCCCATAAGCGTCTTAGACCAGGTGGCGGGGATTCAGACGACGAGTCGGAAGACTCTGACGAAGACAAGGCTTCAATCCCAACGGACAAGGCCAGTACTTCGATGGCAGCTGCCGGTCTCGGTGATACGCCACCTGCCGATACTTCAACGCCCAAGTCTGCTCGTAGATCGCTGTTCGGCCCGAAGGCGTGGAAGAAGGCGACCCTGAAGAAGCGCAAGAAATCTCGCCCTCATTCTCCTGCTAAGTCGCCCCGACGTCATATGAAGACTCGGCCCCAGTCTGTACCGTCTTCTCCAAGTTCATGGTCGCCACCTCCTACACCAGCGTCTTCCTCGACTCCCGCCGTAGTCGACCTCAGTGGCGACCAGAGTGACGTGGACATGGGGACTGCTGATTCAAGTAGCGTCCCTTCGGTTCGAGAAACTGCTACAGAGCCTTCGGGTAAAGATGTGACCCCTGGAGATCACGACGATGTTCCCAATTCTCCTGACGCGGCCTTCCGCCTCCGCCTTCAGGGTCCACCCGATGTGGTCGAGCCACCAGCTTCAACGATTTCACCTTCTCCAGCCGACATACGTGCTGCTGAAGAAGCCCTGCGCGAGGCCGAGCAAATGCGGCTCATGTTTGGCTCAAGTGACGAAGGTGAAGAGTCGGACCAAACTGTCCCACAAGGCAAGTCTGCTTCGGCGTCTGCCGCGACGTCCAAGGCAGTTGAAGTCTCGGGGAGTGGTTTCTACAGCAGGGTCTGCCCCTGTTGAAGCTGCTTCACTAGCTTCTGTGTCTTCGAAGTCGGCTCCGACTGTCCCCACGGCTGATGTACCAAGCGTGTCTTCGCCCGACGTTTCTATGGAGATTGATGACGATGGACATGCTGATGACGATCGTGGAGATGACGTGGATGACAACGAACTTTCGGTGGATGAATCTCCTGATGCTAGCAGTGGTGGCGATGATGTTTCGCCACCTACCGATCATTCATGCGCACTCGATGACGAAGATATTGAAGATTCCGAGAGAAATTGGAGCAATCTTGGTCCAGCTCGTCCTCCGACTCCACCTCGGCCTAATCCTTCACCGATGATGACTTCCCCAATCATCGCTGCCGGTCCGCCTCCTTCGCCACCAGCAAGTCCCCTGGCACCAGCATCTTCTCCTCCTGTTTCAGTGTCTCCTCGTCCGCCTATTTAGACTCTCGATGCTGGACCTGGATGCATGATTACGGCAACCTACACTTCGGTGCCACGTCGTGGTGGTGCACCGTCGGTTAAGCCGTTGCCTCACCGAGTGTTGTCTGGTGCTCGCCCTACGGTGCCGGCTTCGTCCACCCTGCCACCGTGGGTTCTTCCGTATGTGGACATGGAGTTTACCGATGCAGGCGCCAAGAAGTGTTTCGAGCGACTCTTAAGCTTAACGCTCCCCAAACCAGCTGGTGAGGTGACCGTGCGTACAGCGTTGGAGGGTCTCCAAGCGTTCTTTGATTACTCGCATCCTGTTCACCCGTACCAGCAGCTTCGGCAGCTCTATCCTCTTCAAGCTTGTCTCTTTGACTCTGTCGACTTCAATTCAAGCGTCCCCATCTCCAAGCGTGCTCCGATTGAGACCCGTCTCAAGATGATCTGGGCGAACCTTCGGGGTGACGGCGGTAAGCAAGGTGACCTCGGGTTCGCATTGTGGGAGCGTCTCCACTGGCTTCCGTTAGCTGGTATTGAACGAGGTCTCGCTGAAGAAGCTAAAAAGGTTGGCCACGACAAGGAACGCTTGAAGGAACTGAGAGCTGTGTTGAAGAAGCTCTTCAGTGAGCGCGACCGTCGTGCCGATCGTCTTCGTAACAAGTACTGTGAGCAGTACAAGGCGTGGAGTCGTGACTCGGTTCCCTCTGGTACTTCTGGCGCGCCGTTCATTCGTCCCAAGTTGCTCTTGGAGCCGTCGAAGCCGTGGTACCCCCATTGAAAACTTGTCGTTCGCACCTCGGACATCTGACTGGCTTTCCGAAGTTCCGGCTCTCGACGCTCGTCAGCCATGGCGTACTGGATGGATGAATGCGCCACATCAGCACCCGTACAACACTACGTACTTCCCGTGCCAGCGTAATCCGGAGCTCTTCAATCCTCGTGGTACGCGTTTCGTGAATGTGTACCGAAGCGTAGTCGTTGACCCGTCTCTCGATTCAACCGAACTTATTCCGACCTGGCGCTCGTTGTTTGACTCGCCACCGGGTACTCCACGTCCAGCTCTAGTTGCTGCTCCTGTTGAAGCTGGTACCGAGGATTCGCAGGGTCCGGCTTCAGCTCCAGCTGCCGAGGCTCCGGTTCCTGATGAAAAGGAGAAGGACAGTGGTGACTCGACTTCGTTGGCACTCTTGGCCTCCGCGGCCAGGCACTTGGAATCGATTTGAATCCTCGCTGCACGTTCCACGACGCTCTCCAGCATCTCAGCTAACTGTTGAGGTGTCCCGCGTGACTTCGTTTTCAGTGGTCGCTCCGCGGTCGGCATTCATGTTTTCTTATTCTTAATCCACTTCCACATCGTAATCATGTTCATGTTGTTCTTCAAATGCATATACAATTTGTTGTTGCAGTAACGTTTTTCGTCTGTTACCACAGGCTGCATCGCCCTGTGGACAGTTCACACGTGATCCAGTCACGCTAGTCTTCGTCCGCCACTTGCGTCATCTGCAGCCGGTTCTCGCTCTTCTTGGCTCGCAAATAGTCGTACAGCAGACCTCCACATGACAAGTTGGATGCTGGTTCCCAAGTTGGATCTTCATAGCCCACCCACTTGACTTTGAACTCGCGTACAGCACGCTCCGTGCTCGTCGTCAGTGGTGTTCTGTCATCGAGGATGGCCTCGACTTCATATTCACCGGCAACTTGATCTGGTTGCCAGCTGTCCTCAGGCAACAGTTCCTCATCGAAGTCGAGTCTTGCTTCATTAGTCGCGTCTAGTACCAACCGAGTGCACGGTCGACTGTTGAACTCGTTGACAGCCTTGAGCCTCGACACATGCACTACTGGGTAGAAGCGATACCCACTTCGGCCAGGCAGTTCCAGCTCGTACGCAAACTCTTTCACCTTGCGCTTGATCCGAAATGGTCCATGCCATCGGTGAGCTAATTTCTTTGTCAAGCCCGGTTTGACGCGCTCCATGTACAATCACGCCCGGCTCCCAATCTCAAAAAGAGATCTCGGTGGAGCTCTTGCAGGATCTTCCATCTCTTCCGAAGCTTCTGGAGGTTCTGCCGAGTGTTCGTTTCCACTAGGTTGAGGTACAGCAGCTTTTTCTAGTCGACTCAGGGCATCATTATGCTTTTTAGACCTTCGCTCCTTTTCTACAGCCTGATAATCGTTGGCCATAGTGAGGGCGACCTCATGTTGTCGATTGATCTCACGCCGCCACGCCAGTGCGTCAGACTGCTTGCCGAGTCCTCGTTTGAGTGATGACGACATTGCCCGCAACGTCGACTGAGCGGCTCAACCGTGAACGAGGTAAAACGGCGTTTCCTTCCTCGTAGTGTCCTGAGAAGTATTAATAGCAAATACTAGCTTCTCCGCGATTTCGTCCCAATCTTGCTGTAGAGGGTCTTCCGCGTACACTCGTACGGATCCATCACTGACTTCACCGAGCGTTCCTGCTGTCCATTAGCCTGTGGCTGATAGCTCAACGTTGCTCGTGATCTTGACTGCACCATCTCTGCAAACGCTTGGAAACCCTCGCTCATGAAGCGTGGGTCGCGGTCGTGCCTTATTAATGATGGGGCTCCGAACCGTCTGTACACACATTCTTCGAGCACTTGAGCAACACTCAGCGCAGTTGTATCTGACATAGCCTTGGCAATGACGAATCCTGTGAACGAGCACTGAAATAGGAGTAACGCAGTGTTGCCCCTGCGAGATTTCGGTAGTGGGATCACAATATCCATTGAGATGATCTGGAGCGGTCGTACGGCTAATACATTGCCAGGCGAGTATCCACGAAGCTGCGGACGGCTTTTACTCGAGCTGCAATCCGGACATGACTTCACATGCTTCTCCACGTCAGCGTACAAGCCGATCCAATAATAATCGGACTTAACGCGATGGAACGTTCTCACCACACCTTGATGTCCTCCTTCCAGCGAGTCGTGACAGTTCTGCAAGACCTCTTGAATCATCGTTGTTGGTACCACAAGCCGCAGCTTGGTCTCCTCTTGCCAACCGTGGTCGTACCGACGATTGAATCCAAGATAGTGAAGCTCGCCGTCTTCAGACAATACGAACCGGTCAGCATACTTCCAGGCATCTCGAGCTTCTTTGTAACTCAGCTCTTCTGCTTGGCCCTGAAGCACCTTCTTGATGTTAAACCACTTCTGCTCCTCGTCTTGTGCCACCAGTATCCGTCTGCGTCGTTCCCGCTGTATCGCTACCGGGTCAACATCTTCCGCATCGGGAAATGCCGCTGGTACAGTCTTGTGAGAATGGTCTGGCAAATCTTCGCCGATTGAATCTTCGGTGGACGTTTCTCGTCGTTCTTCATTCTGTTCTTGAGCTTTTGAGACCTCCTCCGAGTGTTCATCTGCAAACCAGACGCGTTTCTTGGCTTTCGTCTGTCGCCGAGTCATCACTGCTATATTACCATAATCGCACTTTGGTGAGCTGTAATCAACCACGAAATTTTTTGCAAGTCTCCACTTTGAAGACTCGCTGCCTGACAGTACATGTACTTGACGCTCTGCTCCTCGTGACGAGACATCTACCGAGTCTTCATCCGGCTCGTAGATCATTTCCTGGATGCGGTTCAGCGATGCCAATTCCGACTTGCGAGTTTCAGCCAAGATGACCCGACTGACTTTTGATTCCAGCGCTTCAGTGGCTAACGAATCCGCGGCAGCGTTGTATTCTCGTACAACGTGGAGATATTTAACTGATCGAAGCTTGGCCGTGAGTTCCTTGTGAGTATTCAGCAGCGCTAGCAAAGTTTCCTTCCTGCATGCGATCACCCCTAGTGATTGTTGAATCGCGAGCCTTGAGTCACCAACGATGACTAAATCCTCGGCACCGTGCGCAATAGCAGCCTTCACACCGTTTATCATTCCTGTGTACTCTGCCTCATTCACCGTGGTGGCCGAAAGGTAAGCGTTTGTAGCAATCACTACCTTCCACTCAGGAAGGCTCCACAGCACCCATGAACAACTCCCGTAGCCACCGTACTTCTCTGTCTTCGCTGATCCGTCAAACGACATGACGAATCCGCTGTAATTACGGGAAATCCTGGCGTACAGCAACGCGGGGTCCATTCGAATAGTCGGGGAACCCTTGTTTGGAGGCGCCACCGGCGCGAGCGAGTCTTCCAGGTCGACGAAGCTCGTGATGCTTGATTGCAGTAGCTGCGCGAAAGCGACATCCTTCTCCTTCACGCGCTGCACCTTCAGGTGCCACTGCGATAGCAGCACTGCGAACTGGACCGCGCGTCCGAAGAGTGACTTCGACTTATGCACCCACTCTAACGTCGAGAATCGTGTATAGACATGTAGCGTCTTTCCTGCCAGCTGGACGTAACAGATCTGCGACAGCAGAAGTAACGCCAAAACTTCCTTCTCAGCAGGATGGTAGTTCATTTCGGCCTCCTTGAGCACCCGACCGAGGAACCGTACGGGGTGTAACTTGCCTTCATGTTCTTGCATTAGCGTAGTGCTCAACGCCCATTCATTCGCAAAGAGCATGACGTGAACTTCTTTCGACCGATCGAAGTGCCTGAGGATGGGTGAATGTGAAACACTTGTCTTCAATTTTTCGAAGGAACGACGTGCCACAGAAAGGCCACCTTCAACGACAAAGTCTTCATCCTTGAGCTGGTACAGCGCCGCACCGTAGATCGCGAAGTCTTGAATGAAGCGGCTGTAGTAATTAACTGCTCCAAGAAACGACTGCATGCCCTTCTTGCTCGTTGGAAACGAAAGCTCGGTGGTGGCTGCAAGCTTTTTGGGGTCAGCCTTGATGCCTTCTGGCGAAATTTTATGCGACAGAAAGTCCACCTTGGGTTGGCAAAAGATGCTCTTGGTGAAGCTAATGCTGATCCGACACTGTGCAAATCTTGCTAGCAATCGGTCCGGCGTCGCCAGGCAGCTGTCGAAATCCTCGCCACCGAAGCAAATGTCATCCACAAACGACCGTCGACCAAATACAGGTAGCAGCGATGATTCGTCTGGTTCCCCGTTCGTAAACATTCAGCGACGGGGCTGTTGACGAGCTGTAGTACAGGGTCGGTCTCTACCGGTGCTTCGCGGTCTGCCGCGAACTTCGTTTGAAACGAACCCTCGGCGCTTGGCCCACGACGTTCCTTGGCCTGCTCTTCAGCTAAACGCATCCTCTCCGAGTATTCAAACCAACCTCCTTTCGGTTGAACGAACCCCCAGAGTGCGTTGTCAATCATACGCTGGTAGATCATCGGCGCGTTCTTTAACCCGAAGGGCATGCGTAATAACTCGAAATGTCCGAGTGCGCGGACGAACGCCAACACTTTACGCGCTCGCAAGGTCATCATGACCGCCCAGAAGCCGCTTGCTGCATCCAGCGAGCAGAACCATAGGTAGCGCTCCAGATCTGTTAACAGGTCGTCGACTAGCGGCATTGCATACTCCATGATCGCGGTGATAGCATTCACCATCTTGTAATCAATGCAGAGCCGGATGTCCAGCCCGTTCTTTTTCATCACAATCACGATCGGCGATGCCCATGGATTGTCTGAAAAGACGATCAGTCCTGCACGCAATAAAGCGCGCAGCAGCTCGTACAGCTTGCCGAGAAATCGTAGCGGCACGCGCCTGGCACGCTGTTTAATTGGGGCGTGCCCCTGTGTGTCGATATCGCATACCGCACCGTAGGCTGGCGGCGGCAGTGCGTTACCACTAGCAATCAGGATGTGCTCGTGGTTCTTTAGCGTCGCGACCAGACGCTCTCGGCGTTCAGTCGACAGCTCAGGATCAGCAACATTAGGCGCAGTGTAGTCAATTGTCGTGTTGATCTCTTCGGTCAGATCCGGCAGGAATGCCAGCTCCTTCGCGTAGTCGTCCAAGCCAATGTTGTTAGCTGGGTGTTCGTAGAAATCATCTCTCGTATCCTCCGTTGCTGCGTTTCCTTCGGTCGTTAACACTCGAGCAACCGAGATGTATGTTCCGTCCAACGTCGCTACGGATTCTTCCCTTGACTCAACTTTGGCATCCGCTTTGATTTCAACAGTCGGTACTTGGTCCATCTCCTTCCCATCCTATATCATCAATACATGTTTAGTAAAGGGACAGGGTCAAAACTACCCTCATATTTAAAGCCGAGTAGTGAGAGGTTTTAAGCTGCACTGCCGCCTGTACAAAGGTCCTGCGTGGCTTAATCGGGCGTGGTTGCCGCCGGGGAACTTTTGGGGATCGATCCTCCTCCACAACGATCGACCCCTCCTCCAGAACGATTAGTTTCAAAGACTTGCAGTACTAAACGCGACTACCCCGAAAGCGCTGTTGTGCGTGCTTGTGATGTGTATTGTCTATCAGGCTTAGCTGAAGGTTTTATTTACTCTTAACAAGTTTAGGAGATCACACATTTTGGATTAGAGTTTCAGCTGTACGCTGAATGTTTAGCAAAATTTTGTTGGAGCAAGTGTATAAAACATGCGTGACTGGCGCAATGGATAGCGTATCAGACTTCGAATCTGGGGGTCGCAGGTTCGAGTCCCGCGTCGCGTAAATTTGTTTGAATATCCCGAAACCAACAATTTTGTAACTCGGACAGACCCACATCACCAGCGGAATTATTCTTGACGATCATTTTCATGCGCTTCTTGTGGAGTATATCACAGGCGATCTGGTTCCTGTAACAAAAGAATAGGCGTATAAGTAAATGGCGCAGCAACGGCATGGAGGTTAAAGGGGCTTGCGAATGTGGCCATTCCCGACATCTCATTTTTGTGAACGTGGCAAGGCTACAATTCTTAGGAAGAAGGCAGAAAAAATATCGTACAGTGGCTCAGCGCCCTGCGCAAGAATGACGCGCCGGATCGCGATCAATGCTAAAACTAAAAGGTTTTGAGATGGCAGAGTCATGTGGACTTGTGGAAAATCCGTTTTCTGCTTCGTCTGTCACTTCCACCTAAAGCACGGCAGGGCTGTAGAAGCCTCCAAACCGCTTAGAGTGGAGGTGCTGCAGCTTATCGTAGAAGGCAGCTGTGTTCAGGGTTTTAATGCTGATCAAACTGGTAAGTCTTAGCTTCAGTTTACAAAAGCAAAGCTTGTAATTCTATTTTATACTGTTCCAAAAGAAGCAAAGGGTATCAAGGCAGCGTGGACTCGCAGCGGAAGTAAGGGCAAAGAAAACTACAGCCATGTTTCTTGGTGATTGGAGTGGCAACAAGCACGGTGCTTTTTTTCGTTTGTGTTTGTGTCCTCACAAAAATGAAAATGACGAGCGCATCAGGTTTGGTACAACTGTTTAGCACGAAATGAAAGTGCTTGAGAACAAGCAACCCTGCCGAATTTACGGTAGCAATATAGTATGGTGGAGTTGACAAACGTTTAATCAAGTTTACGAAATTCCACTTCGCGAACCGATTAAATCGCTGATAATATGCTCTTACTCTGGAATGACTTCAGTGTGCACTGGACCCAGTCTGCTCAAAATTTGGCCACTCTTTCGCCTTCGAAGTATGCGTGTGTATGTCAGGCTGCTGACATATAATGGAATAAACCATTCAAAGGGAACTTTCAACACTGTGAGCCGACATTTTTAAAGAACAGCTGAGCTTCTACAAGACGGTGAGAAAGAGCACCTTCAACGAAAAAAAAGGATCAATGAAGTCAAATATTTTACTACTGGATGAAGAAAGTGCGAGGCGAAAAGTATCTGTTCCAATAAAAGACTTGACAGGGAGAGTTGTCGACATTGGAATATGGAGTGCTGCATCATCTCTCTTATCACCTACCATGCCTACGTCCTTGTAATACCTTCAGCTGTAACGCTAGTAGTCGACGCTTAAAACTCAGATCGTTTGAGTCGCAGGCATTACCTTCGACTCCTTCAGATGATAAGGTGGTGACAGTATCGCAACATGACGTGTGAGTGGGTCTTGGCTCACGCCGAAAACAATCCGAGCCAGAACCGTGGTTCTGCTAGCTACTCAGGTCCCATAATAATTTCTAACTTCCTACAGCCGAAAGGATCACAACAGTGTCTTTTAGCTACGAGCGAAGGACGCGCAAAAGCTTAAAGCATGAGGGAAGAGGGGATCGAACCCCCGACCGCTGGGACTGGAATCCAGCGCTCTACCACTGAGCTATTCCCCCGATACCAAAACCCAATGTCCACACATGCAAACTCCATCCACACACCGATACGCATTCCGAGATCCACAATTTCTACCCACTCACCCCGCTACGTCTCACCCTTCTTTACTTCTACGACGAAACCACGTCACGAGCACCTCGCACACATCTCTCCGCTCATCGAAGCGTCGTGTGAAGTGGCGGAGCCCTTACCGATGCGTCGCAGCAGCTTTAAGGAAAGGAGTTGATGTGGCAATGTGGCATGCGCTGAGTGGGCGGTGATGTAGTAGTTGACGTATGGTGTATGCATGGACGGTGAGTGCGATGTATGACAAGCTTTACTTTTGTTAGCTGCCTTACCAGTTTGATCTGCATTAAAACTCTGAACACAGCTGCCTTCTGCGATAAGCTGCAGCACCTTCACTCTAAGCGGTTTGGAGGCTTCTACAGCCTTGTCGTGCTTTAGGTGGAAGTGACAGACGAAGCAGAGAACGGATTTCCCACAAGTCCACATGACTCTGCCATTTCAAAACCTTTTAGTTTTAGCATTGATCACGACCCGGGGCGTCGTCCTTGCGCAGGGCGTTGAGCCACTGTACGATAATTTCTTCTGCCTCCTTTCTAAGAATTGTAGCCTTGCCACGTTCACAAAAAATGGGATGGCGGGAATGACCACATTCGCAAGCCACTTTAACCTCCATGCCGTTGCTGCGCCATTTACTCATACGCCTATTCTATTTGTTACAGGAACCAGATCGCCTGTGATATACTCCAGAGGAAGCGCATGAAAATGATCGCTCCGCTTCTAACCTTGCAGCGTGTCTGTCCGTTTGTCAATAAGTCCGTCGGTTTCCTGTCTTGCTACTTTTTCCTGCCTTTTCGCACGGCTACACTTGGCCTGTCAAATACTTTTAAGTCCCATCTTACCGACCGCGTCTATCTTTCTGACTCGACCTAGCTATGCCAAAATTACAAATATGTCCAAAAGCGTCACACAATTAACTCGCGCCCTAATACCTGTCGACCTGCAACACTGACTAGATCTGTCGCCCGATCAGACTGTCTCCCGCCCTCGCGATTGAACGTAAGGTAAACATTTCTGCCGAGAGCGAAGCGCGCCGATTGGATGTAAGCACCAAGGGGAGCTGTGCTGACAATTACGTATTTACATTTAGCTACGCAAAACCTGTCGTGTCTACTGTAAATCGGGCACAGTAACCACTTTATTTTCGATGAGCTCTGCGATGTTATTTTTCATGCACTTTTTCAAGGTAGAGTATTTTTATCCTTATTTATTAAATTTATATTAAAGTAGACTTCACGACATTTGCGTTAGTTGCACCCGGACATCGCACTGCATGCGTGAATGGTACCTACGTGGTAGCGTTTAAAATCATTGCTATTGCTTAAAAGTATGTTTGGTTTAAAAAAATGAAAATAGTATTATTTGAGCGATTGCCAAAATTAAAATAACAGTATTTTTGTTTAATAATGAGTAGCAGCATTAAATGGCCGTGTACTGGAAAATATTTCTACGTGTTTTATTGGTTGAAGCAATAAAAAGCTTATGATATAATACTATTTACAATTTTGTAAAATAAAATACACAAAGCATTAAGTATCCGTTAGAATACCTAATACTTTTACGCACGTTAGTAATTATACTAGTTTGTTCACAGTTTGCAGCATGGCGAGGCCCACGTGCAAGGTCAATATTGACCTGCTACTGCTAAATCCGCAGCGGTCTACGATGAACACACAGGCGCACTGCGCCTGCTGCAGGAAGCTTCAGTATGGCTACGTGTTCCAGTGGGCGACATCGCGTGACGCTAAATTGCCTGCGAGAACGACCCAAAAGCGGCCGCGCTCTAAACAAATTCTCCCCCACCGGACCCAGCAGAGGTGCATCGTCAGAATTGTCTAGCTAATGTTATAGAAATCATGACCCTGATTGGTACCCCCAAAAATAAGAAGTAGAGCATCCACCCTCGCGAGCCGACTGCCCGAAACACCAAGCACATCGAGCAAACGAAGCAGTACAAGAGCAAGTAATTTGACGGAGAAAAACAAATATCCCTAAAGCCCCCTTTATCCCGCTTATCTTTGTGTGTTGTATACAGTAGTGCTTACACACCTAACGAGCGTAGCGCGTTTCGAGTAATATTTAGCACATGGTATCGACTGTGGAGAGCCGCAAGCTCACCATCCCTATCAGCATAGGCGTTACATGTAATGGGCCCCTCCATTACATAAGGAGGTACATTTCTTTACATAAGTAGGTGCATCAGCACACGACTAGCGTGTGCTGAAATGCTGTCATGCCATTGGCTGATATATGCGGAGCCAGACCCATTATTAGCCAATTGGACTATGACGTGTATTTGAGTGGCCAGGGCTGTGGCCTTGGTCCTAAAATAAAGTCAGAGTTGATTTTTTATCTTAAACCTAAGCCTCAGTCGTCCTATTGCGAGCTTCCTCAACACTATAGTGTAAGCAAGTAACGGAGTAAATACCTGGCCCGTTACACTTGTTAGCACTTTGTAGTCCTTCCAACGACCAAGTTCGACATGAGCCAAGACCTCGGCCACGCTGCCTCTCTCCATCTCACTCGGATCGAGTGGGAAGCTCTCCACCGCCTCGCGGCGGTGTCCGGAGAAGCCGTCATCACGTCGCTGCTGCGCTCAGCGACGCTTGACGAGCAGCGCGTTGCGGCACAAGAATTTATGGAACGCGAGCTCGCCGATGCGAATCGGCGAGTGTCAACTCCCTCGCGTATCTTCACGAATGACGTCGTGAAGCTAGAGACGTCCACCCACTCCGGCGCCGGAGAAGATCGACTTCCGCTGAATCGCTGGTTTCGAGAGATCGACATCGCCATCGCCTCGAGGTTGATCGAGGCGCCTTCCGCGAAGGTCCATTTCCTCCTCTCGCGGCTGTCTGTGAAAGGCAAGGAATGGGCGCTCGGCAATTTGGTTGTCGATCCCAACGTCTTCTTCACTCTGGATACCCTCCAGAGTGACCTTCGGCTCGCGTTCGAGCCGCCGCAAGATGAATCCCGAATTCGGGCAGACTTCTTCGCCCTTTGGCAAGGCACGATGACTATGCGCGACTACGTCCAGAAGACACGACACATCGCGTCGTGTATCGTGTCTAAGCCGATCGATATGGCCTCTCAGGTTCATGTATTCGTGTTCGGTATGCGCGAAGACATGACGCGCTACTGCCTTACAAGATCGGACCCCTCGACGCTCGAAGAGGCATTCGCCCTCGCCCTACGCGAGGCCTACGTGGTTGCGCCGTCATACGCTCACGCGCTACCAGCTTCAGCTCGGGATTCTGCGCCCGAGCCCATGGACATCGACGCTATCGATGCGACGAGCAATCGCCAGCGTCATGTAGCGCGTCGGAGCGGTGCTCGGAGCAGTCGCTCTCTCATCTGCTCCCGCTGCCGGGAGGTCGGTCATCGCGCGGCAGAGTGCCGCGCACCAGCTCCAGTGCTTGCGCATGTCGATGCCGAGCCCGTGAGTTCTGACCAGCCAAAAACGGTCAGGGCCAGTAGGTGCGGGGCGCCCTACTGGCTGGAATGGAGGTCCGGGTCCTCCGGTGGCAACCCAGCCTCCTAGCCCTCCTGTGCTGCATGCACACTTTCATGCCACCACCACGCCGAGCGATTCAAGATTGATCATTGTCAGTCTTCATGTCGCCGGTGCCCGGCGACCACTGCTAGCGCTCCTTGATTCTGGAGCGACCAACAACTTCTTCCGTGCGTCATGCTTGTCGGTACTCCCGTCGAGCATCACTGTCCGCAAAGGCAGAGGAGAGGTCGCTGTCAAGTTGGCCGATGGGAAATCACGCCGCGTCGCGCGGTGCGAGATTACACTTCCGTACACGTTCGACGATTTCCGAAGCAAGGACGACTTCCTCGTCATTGAGATGAATTACGCGTTTGACTACATCCTGGGTATGCCGTGGTTGACGCGCTATCAACCAGAGATTGACTGGTTGGCCCGGTCGGTCAAGCGTCGCAGTGGTTATGATGTGAGCGAGGTGTTCACGCATATCCTGGTCGCCCAGAAGGATTGGCCTCACGTCACCGTCGTGGACCGGTCATCCACGACGCACGTTGTGCACAGAGTGAGCGATGGCCCTCTCTGCACGGCTTGCACAGTGCTGCTAACTGACGAGTCCCCGCGGCGACGCGGGGATGAAGACCAACTGGCGGTCAAGCAGGGGCTCCCGCAGATGTACGCGACGGCGGTCGAGCAGGGGCTCCCGCAGATGAATGAGATGGCGGTCGAGCAGGGGCTCCCGCAGACGGACGAGATGGCGGTCGAGCAGGGGCTCCCGCAGACGAACGAGATGGCGGTCGAGCAGGGGCTTCCGTCAATTGAGCCGGTGGTCGAGCAGTTGGCGCTCCCGCTGAACACTACCGCGGTCGAGCAGGGGCTCCCGCTAGAGGGGGGTGAGTCTCGTCCAGCGAGAGCGACTCGTCATCCTCGAGTTCGCACTCGAGGCGGCGACAGAGGAAGTCGAAGCGGCGTCGGCTGAAACCTCGCCGAGAGCCCGTACCAAGTGACAGCTCACCGACGGAGTCAGTCTGCGTGCTTGAGTATGTGGAAGGTACCTCTGGCCGCCGACGAACACTCGAGCTTGCAAACCCGCCTGGCGAGGCAGGGTCGATCACTCGACTTCCAGGTCTCTCCTGGAAAAACTTCCTTCGCGGCCTCAATGACGATGAAATCGAACAGGTTTGCCTGATCACCGACGCCGATTCGGCGTCGCTCGAAGTGAATGCAGTCAGTGATGGCGACGCTCCCTCGCGCCCTAAGAGCGCTGAGCCGAAGTCGGCCCGCGAGGAGCGCTTTGCAGCGCAGTCTTGAGACGCGCTACGCGAATCCGGCAATCCAGTCTACGAGACCGCCCGCGAAAATGAAGATGTGTTTCCGGATAAGATCCCAGCTGAGTTGCCAGCTGACCGAAGAATTCGCCACGAGATCGATCTCGTGCCCGGCTCGAAGTATTGTGTGACGCGGCAGTGGCCGCTCCCGCGAGATCAGGTCCAAGCTATCGATGACTTCTTCGAGAGCCGCCGCAAGGCGGGTCATGTGCGTGAGAGCACATCGCCGCACTCCAGTTCGACCTTCTGTGTGAAGAAAGCCACGGGCGGATGGCGCATCGTCCATGCCTTCAGCAAGCTGAACGACGCTACCATCCCTGCCCAGACGCCGATTCCTCGGAAGGACATGGTGCTCGACGCAATGTCGGGTAGTGAGGTCTTCAGCGCCATCGACTTGACCGATGGGTTCTACCAAATCCTCATGAGGCTGAGCAATATACCGCTCACAGCGGTAAGCACACTGTAATGGGCCCAACTCCAATTACATAAGTAGGTAGATATTTCTTTAGTTATTACATAAGTAGGTAAAGTGGCACACGGGTAGCGTGTGCCAAAGTGTCATCATCTGATTGGTTGATAGTGAGGAGCCAGACTCACTTATTGACCAATCAGATATAGACATGTGTTTGAGTGGTTCACACGAGGCCAGGGGTAGCCGCCCTGGTCCTAAATAAATCAGAGTTGAATTTGACACAAACCTAAGACTTGGTTTTATTATTGCGAGCTTCCTCCGCACTATAGTGTAAGCTAGCAACGGTATCTCTTACCCTGTTACACACACCCAGTGGTATGCTCTATGAGTGGCTTGTTATACCACAAGGGTTGAAGAATGCTCCCGCCACGTTCAATCGCATGGTATCCCATGTGCTGCGCCCGCTCCGCGACTTCGCACCGAGTTATTTCGATGACATCTTCGTACACAGTCGCGCTGAAGGAGGCCTCAGCGCGCTTGAAGTCCACTTGAAGCATCTGAGGCAAGTCTTCCAAGTGATGCGCGAAAACAAGCTGTATGCCAACTTGAAGAAGTGTATATTCTGCGCGCCGGAGATTCCGGTGCTTGGCTGCTTTGTGAGCAAGAACGGCGTCCGCGCCGACCCCGAGAAAATGTCGTCGATATGTGCGTGGCCTACGCCACAGAATCCCACTGAACTGCGTCAGTGGCTGGGTCTCGCAAATTATCTCCACAAGTACACGAAAAATTACGCCGGATTGATTAAGCCGCTCTCTTCGTTGTTGAAGAAAGATGTGTCGTGGTCGTGGACTCCCGCACATCAAGCCGCCTTCGACTCGGTGAAGAAGAGTCTCGCCGAGGCCCCAATCCTCGCGCTCTCGGATGACTCGAAGCCTTTTCACGTCGTCTGCGACGCGAGCGATTTTGCCATCGGCTGTGCTCTGATGCAATTCGATGAAGAAGATCGAGAGCATGTCGTAAGCTACCAGTCTAGGCAGATGAAGCCGGCGGAGCGCAGCTACTCTGTTCACGACAAGGAGATCCTTGCGATGCGCTATGCCCTGATCAAGTTCAGAGTGTATTTGTTGGGTGAGGATACCTTCGCGGTGTACACCGACCATGCATCGCTGAGGACAGCGTTGAAGAGTCCTCATCTCTCCCAGCGGATGGCCCGCTGGCTTTCGTTCTTCTCTGAGTACAGCTTCGTTATCCACTACAAACCCGGCAAGAACAACATTCTTGCCGATGCTTTGTCTCGGCGTCCCGACTACGACCCACGCGGTGCATTTGGTCGACAAGCTTCGCTGGATGAAGACGATGTAGACGATGTAGACGAGTGTGCCACGTGCGAGGCGTCAGGCGTCAACCTGACGAGCGTCTCCCCGGTAATGCCACTTCGCGACGAGATCCGAGCTGCTTACGAACATGACTCGACGTGCTCCAGTATCCTGAAGCATCTCCGCTCTCCCAGCGCCGACACACTGGGAGCCCTTTCCCGCTCTGTACGAAACAAAATCCACCGATATCGTCTCGAGGACGAGCTGCTGACGTACAGCATCGACAACTTCGATGCCCCACGTGTCGTTGTCCCTAACGACCCCGATCTGCGCTCACGGATTATCCATGAGCTTCATGATGCCCCGCCGGGCGCTCATCTCGGTCGCGAGAAGACGTTTGCCGCTGTGTCACGCGACTTTTATTGGCCACACCTGTACAAGTGGGTGCGTAAGTGGGTGCGCACCTGCGAGACCTGCCAGCGCGCGAGACCTGCCTCGTCTTCGCAGGCTCCCTTGCGTCCTCTACCAGTGGCCACCGAGGCCTGGCGCTCGGTGTCGATGGACTTCATCTTCGGGCTCCCACCCGATGCTAAAGGACGTTCAGGTGTCTTGGTATTCGTAGACCGCTTCAGCAAGATGGTTCACCTAATTCCGGTGTCGGATGCGATCACCGCGGCAGATATCGCGGTGCACTTCCTCGATACTGTCTTCCGTCATCATGGCCTTCCCGAATCTATCGTTTCCGACCGCGACCCGCGCTTCACGTCGGCCGTCTGGTCAAAGCTCTTCGAGCTACTGGGCTCGAAGCTGATGATGTCCACAGCAGCCCATCCGGAAACGGACGGCCAGACGGAGCGCGTAAATCGCGTCCTTCGAAGCTACGCGACGTCGTTCTCCAGCTGGAGCTCGTTTCTGCCACTGGCCGAGTTCGCTCTGAGCAACGCGGTACCCGCGTCGACTGGGCTGACGCCCTTCTTCGTTAACCACGCGCGACACCCGCGTGTCCCTGCTCTCCTCGCCGTGGGCCATCCCACAGCGCCGTGTGTCTCCACCCTGGGTGGGGAAGAAGCTGCCGACAAGCCGTCTACTCCATCTGCGATGTCTCCGGCGGCTACACCGGTACTGGGTCAGCCGGTACATACACCGGTTGCTAATGATATCTCGAGTGTATCCCCTGTTCCCACGTCTGTCAACGCAGTGACACGCTCCGCATCGAGCCCACTTGCGCCAGCTAACTACGCGCCGAAGCATGCGGCGCGACCAATCGACTCCGCAGTCGTCTCCGACTTCGTACTACAGCGCCAAGCGCTCACCCGCTATGTTCGAGACGCACTGCAGGATGCAGTTGAGAAGCAGAAGGAGAACGCCGATAGGATCGGCCGCAAGAACACGGCCACGTTTACGACAGGCGAACGCGTGCTCCTGTCGACTGAAGGTATCAGAAACTCTGCGGTTACCAACCTCGGCGCGAACAAACTCGCGCCGCGCTTTATTGGACCGTTTACGGTGATCAAGACCATTGGTGACGCTTACACTCTGGATATTCCTTCGACACTACGGCTACATCCGACGTTCTACGTCGGACGTTTAAAGAAATACCATCCGTCCGAGATCCCGGACGCTAATTTGTCCTCGAGTGACGCGGCAACTTTCCAGCGAGATGGTCCTCCTCCTTTGATCGACTCTTCGGGCGCTCAGCGTAGCGAATCGTCGACCACGACTTTCGCCAGTGTCATGGTACCCGTGACGGTCACACTGAAGCGTTTCCACAGGGTCGCGCCCTGCGGGACAAGAAACAACACTATCGCGTGCGTTGGCTGGGACTCTCCCCAGGTGAAGATACTTGGGAGCCGCGCAGTCGCTTGGGGAAGACGTTCCCGACATCGTGAACGAATACGAGAAGACACTCACGTTCCGAAGCGTGAGTAAACTGGGTGCTGATACCCGCGGTGAAGAAGGCGACCAGCCTCCGCGGGTACACGGAGGCGCTCGCCATGACGATTAAGAAGAAAACTGGGGGTGACGCCGGGATCGAACCGGTGACCAGCTACACGAGAACTCGGCCCTGTACCGCTGAGCCACTCGGTGAGTAAGCCGAGTGAACAAGTGAGTGAGTGAGTGACTGAGTGAGTGAGTGAGTGAGTGAGTGAGTGAGTGAGAGCGAGTGAGTGAGTGCGTGCGTGAGTGACGCGAGGTTCCACGACGACGAGTGAAACTCCAGCTCGCAGGTCACCTATATTCCGACGTCGCAGTCGCCTGGGTCTACAGGATACTTCTCCGTACGCTATGCAGTCGCATCGTCGCTCAGTCAACTGAGTGAAGTGGTTGTCGCCCCTGTATTCGCGGTCTCAAGTACCTCGTGCGCTGTCTTCGTGATCCTCGTGTCTGCTAGAGCATCGTGGACGTTCCACGATGAGCGTATCCCAAGCACAAGGAAGTCTCCAGTCGGCGCTCAGTCTTTGCGTCTGTGGTGATCATCGTGCCAGCGTTTCCTTGCAAAAACACTTGCTCGTGCACTTGTCGCGGAGTTTGATCTCCGTGGGAATCGAACTCACGCGTACTGCGCGTGAGCATGCTCCATTACCCGCTCGGACACGACGTCGCAAAGATCTCGATGCGCCACAGGGCAACTCCAAAGGTCCAAGCGCCACTCCACCAGCCTCACCTGACTCCTCGAAGCCCACGTTTGTCGACACCAGCGCCAGCGCCGGTGGCCTCCAAGCTGTTGCCTATGATGGCTTCTCACTCTGCACGCTCGCTGCCGAGCGTGGTGTCTCTTGTTGATACGCCAGTGGCTTGATGTCGCGAGTGTCGCCGCTATCTCCGCCGTTCCAGCCGTCTTCTCCAATGTTCTTCATCAATGCTTATGTTGCGTAAGTGCAACTTTAAGAGGGGGGTAATGTAATGGGCCCCTCCATTACATAAGTAGGTAGATTTTTTTTACATAAGTAGGTGCATCAGCACACGACTAGCGTGTGCTGAAATGCTGTCATGCCATTGGCTGATATATGCGGAGCCAGACCCATTATTAGCCAATTGGACTATGACGTGTATTTGAGTGGCCAGGGCTGTGGCCTTGGTCCTAAAATCAAGTCAGAGTTGATTTTTTTATCTTAAACCTAAGACTCAGTCGTCCTATTGCGAGCTTCCTCAACACTTGGGTACGACCACACCATTCGCGACATTGCGGGATTTACACGGACATATCAAATAGCACGCCGAGCAGCTAGGTAGACAGCGAAAGTACTTCATCTAATGTACATGAGCTACTTTTCGATTCAAGTCTAAGATATCTACGATCTGATAATTTGTCTATAGCCATGTGGCTTCGTAGGTTCGCCATACATATCGGAACCAGTAAATGTCAATCGGAAAGGATCTACGCCACTCGGTCAGGCCGTAGCTACGCAAATTAGTCAGTAACTAGTCAGCTCTACAAGGAAGATCAATGCATGCGGCAGATAGTGGGAAGACCCTTCAGTAATATCATAAAGAGCTCAGAGGAACAATTTCAAGGCATAATATTGGTGTTTGTGGCGAACATCGGCAAACACTACCTGTCCTAAAAGATACTTCGCGCGAGGAGTCGACCAAACCTTGCTCTAAAAGACCGTCGCAATCAAAGATATGGTGTCGACTGCCTCACGGCGACGACGTGCAGATGGTAAGATATTTGAGTAGGCTTATTTACTTCAGCCAAACTGGGATTCGTCACCGATCTATGCCAATTTAGGATCATCATTGATACTGACACGTCTCCTGGACAGCATATTTAAACTTTGCAGCCACGCGCATCTCCGATTCGTGTCATTTTGGGAGCTATGCGCTCAAATGGGGTTATTTGCAAAACCTTCCCGGGTAAGATGGTGCTCATCTTGCGGATCACGTTAAAGCTTGGTCATGTCTCCCATAACATGAACACTACGGATATTAGAGAACTTTCGGGAGCGTTTGAGTTTCAATTTCAGATGAAGTAATCGTCTACCTATGCAATCTGAAAGTGAATCTGAAACAACCTTTTCGGTTGCTCCAATGGCCGTTCGTTTCAAAACGAAAAGAAGCAGCAAGTTCGATCGCCACCAAACGCATTTTCCGGCTTTGTTTCTCCGGTGACACTGGATCCTCTGCGCTCGTAGGATGAGCGAGGACATTGGCAACTTAAAAGGAGCTTCTGGCTCTAGTGTAACCCCAGTAAACGCTAACAAGGTCCCGGATACCCAGCTCGCTACCACAGTGGACAAGAGCAATCCTGCGTCTCGCAAGAAGTTTGCTGCTGTCGACGATGTTGTACTTCTACGAGCTGTCAACGCTTTTCAGCCATGGCGAGCTCCTGTTGGCACGGCAAAGGGAATTATGAAGGTGTTTGATGATATTGCTGTTCACTGTGGCGCCGACCCCGAAATTGGTGTGAATAAGCGTGGCACAGCCCTGTGTACTCGCTTCATTACGTTGTTAAGAGAGTTTAAGAGAGATCAATGCCAGTCAATGCGAAGGTCTGGATTCGTAGAGCAGTTTGGAGAGCGGGATCGACTTTGCTCGATATAATTGCCCAGGCCGACGACTGGAACGAGAAATTGGAGGCTACCAACAAGATTAAGGAAGCGAAGCAAGTAGGAACTGAGAGTTCAGGTGAGCTCATGCGGCGCCTTGCAATGAATAAATCCGTTGCCGGCGACGACGACGATGAGAATGACGACGGCGAGGAGGACTCAGATGCAGCTAGCAAGGTGGGGCGTAAGCGTTCTGCTCAACTAGGAAGCGCTTAAAAAGGTAAGATTACCAAACGAGAACGTTTGGCTGTTGTCATGGATGCTCTTACGGACAGCTTGAAGTCGACTAGTGAAGATGATGGAAATAAATACGAGTTCAAGGCAAAACGATTAGCGTTTGAGCAAGACCAAGCTGAAAAACAACGTCTTCATGAGGCTGCAGAAGCAGAAAAACGCCGTCAACATGAGCTGGACCTTGAAACTCACCGCCAAAAAGCAGACGAAGAGCGTGAAAAGAGGATGTTTGACTTTCTCAAGTCAGTGTTGATGCAGAAAAAATCTACGGAGTACCGATGCCCAGGTAGATATCAATTGGCGGTGGACTTAACCCGAAAAACATGGAAACTTGATTGCCGAGTGGTTGCATGCATGTGTGGCAATTAGTGAGTAGGACGCCAACGAAACAAAGATTCCCTACAGCGGTTTGCCGTGCCCGATTCTTCTTGTCCCAGTTGAGAAATTCCCATAACACTTTCACGCGGCCAAAGCCCCACTCGACGCTTTCTCTTACGCTGCTCATGTTACGGTTAGCTTCAGAAGCTGAAGAAGCTGTTGCAATTGATGGTCAACATATATATCGGCTACACCCGTACGCTGGGTCACCGTATATGAGCTTTCCGCAAAACATGCCACTTCGATCATCCTCCATTAGGTCTAGAATGCCGCTAAGATTGAGCATGGTTGAGTCGTGGCGTCTTCCTTCTAATGATCCAAACAAACTGATAATGATTCCATCAGGGGCTTGGATACTCCGCCAATTAAAACAGTGTCTTCGAGGATGAATGTTGTGTAGAGCTCGCTGGAGGTTTTCGTATCGCGACACAGGTGTCTCTCTTGCACTAGGTCTAGCCACGTACTGCTTGGTGCCATCAATAAAAGCCTAGCCCGTTCGTAAAGGTGAACCCTTCGCGTGAATAGCAGCAGCGTACTCGGTAATGCGTAAGTGGACTAAATCATTGTTGAAGTAGACTAAATCGCGGTGTTGGTCAACGATGAGCTGTGCGGTTGCTTTCACTACTCGACTGTACGGGCCAGTCTCTCTACCAAGCTCACTTGCTACTGTCAAGAATTTCGATGGCTCCGAAAGTCGCCGACACAACATCGCTAAAGCTTCAGCACGACCCACGCGATCACCTGACGGTGTTGTCACTCCGTCCTCCGGAAGCCGCAGCTTGGTGGCCAGAACCGCCAATTCAGCAATAGAAAAAACGATAGCGAACTTTAGCAGTTGAATCGTCTAGCATGATGTCAAATGATCTTGATCGATCAACAGGAGGGGGTGCGTCTCGCAGTCATAAGCAGTTATTTCGTTGCAGCACGGCCATGATTCTTGCGAAGCGCCTCCGGTTTCTCCTAGCCATGATCCATACAGAAGCAACAACAATGAACGCATCTTCCGCAGAAAGCTTCGGCGCAACGAACACCATTTGCGAGTGTGGCAATCTCTGTTAAAACGCGCTTTTAGATAGCCTCCGTGGTCCTGGAACCTAATCACTTTCGAGATAAGATTGGCGCCCTACCCACCGTCAAACTGAATTTGAAGCTGAAACGTGGTCAATTCCGACCTTCCGAAAGTTCTCTATTGTGTGTAGTGTAGTTTTGGAACGTAAATCACAGTATACATATATATATAGATGTATATATAGTTTCGCTCTAAGTAGAAACTCTAAGGCCACCGCAGCGCAGCGAAGGTGGTCAACCCTCTCTACACCAACCAACCATACCCTAGCGTCCGCGGAGAGGCGCCCAGAGCGTCTAGTAGCGTCAACCGCTGGTGATGTGAGATTGTCTGATCCGAGTTACAAAATGTGTTGGTTTCGGGATAATCAAACAAATTTACGCGACGATCTGTGGACTGCTGAACCCTCAACCCCCAGATTCGAAGTCTGTAGTACGCTATCCATTGCGCTCAGTCACTTGCGATGTTTTATACACTTGCTCCAACAGAAACTTGGCTAAACATGGTTATGGCGTACAGCCGCAAACTCTAATCCAAAATGTGCTGATCTCCTAAACTTGTTTAGAGTCCAAATGAAACCTTCGAGCTAAGCCTGATAGACAATACACATCACAAGCACGCACAACAGCGCTTTCGGGGTAGTCGCGTTTAGTACTGCAAGTCTTTGAAACTAATCGTTCTGGAGGAGGGGTCGATCGTTGTGGAGGAGGATCGATCCCCAAAAGTTCCCCGGCGGCAACCACGACCGATAAAGCCACGCAGGACCTTTGTACAGGCGGCAGTGCAGCTTAAAACCTCTCACTACTCGGCTTTAAATATGAGGGTAGTTTTGACCCTGTCCCTTTACTAAACATGTATTGATGATATAGATACCTTATTTTGCCTCAAAAAGGAATCTATAATTCCTAATAACCTGTGAGAAACGTATCTTCACATCCTTGTATTCGCTTTAATGCAAAAGCATTTATTTAGTAGCAAAATGCTTTTAGTCTAGCCAATCGGATACCAAGCTAGCGAATTCACCAATCAAAACGCTAGCACTGAGGACATAAGAATACAGTATCCGAATCGTGTCCTCACTACGCGAGAAAATCGCCACGGAGATCGTTAGAGAAATCTCAGCTCCTAATTTTCTCCAACTAAATGCGTACCTATGACACCACTAGATTTCCTGCTACACCCAAAACTCAGAAGCATTTCCGTAAACGTCTCCACCTTTCGAAGCTGCAAGAGTTAGCGATATGTGAGCTCCACAGAAAATAACCTGAGGCTACCATCGTTGCTCTTACTGAACTCGCATGCACAGATCTGTCGCTATCGAGGGCACCGTCGCAACAAGTCAGTGACAGCGTGTTGAAGGCCGCGACGACCCTGCGAGGGTTATCCGCGGATTGCTTGGCCCATAAAAAGGTATGTCCTAGATTCCAGCTACACATCTCGACCAAAGCGTCGTCGAGCTCGTTCTAATGTGCGATGACGTACAGGTATCGCTCTCGGGTGAGATGATTACGATGCAGGCGCGCACGCTAGCAAGACGCCTGAGCATCCCGGAGTCGTCGCAGCCAAAATGTACATGGTCATGGCTTCGGCATCTTCACGGAATTCGCTGGCGTAGAGCTTTTGGTGAGTCCGGTGCTGTCGATCTAGACGTTGCAGCCCCTGAAATCGAGCGACTACGCCATGTCATTAGTACATATCCCTACTCTAAATTCTACAATATGGACGAGACCGGATTATTTTATGACAGCGTACCTCGTGGGTCTATGTGCATTGGCGATGCGTCTGCATTAAAGCAGAACAAGTCGCGCATTAATTTAGCCCTGTGCACCAGCCTCACCGGATTTCACAAACTAGCGTTACTATTCATCGGCAAGTCCAAGAACCCGCGCTGGATCAAGGACAAGCTCGGCGACATCAGGTACAGATCTACAGCCAAGGCATGGATGCGACGGACACGTACCAGTTGTGGCTAAAGAATCTAGTCAAAACGATGCAAAACGAAGGCAGACACATATTGCTTCTAGTTGACAATTACTCGTCACATGGTGATGACGGCGTTGCGCTAAGCAATGTTCGTATAGAAAAACTTCCCTTAAGTACGACTTCCAAGCTACAACCGCTCGATCAAGAGATTATCTACTGCCTCAAACGTGATATTCTTCGCACCAAAATGAACCAGGCACTGGTAACAATCGATGAAGGTGCTGAAATCCCATACAAAGTAGGCATGCTGCAAGGTATCAAATGGTGTGCTACTGCATGGCAGCAACTTCCAGCAACAACGTTCGAGCACTGCTGGATACATTATAGTTTGATTAAGAAAGGTTACCTTCGGTTCATTTTAATCTAAGTCATTTAATTTTAGTTGTGGTCCAACCTCTGTCACGACAAGTACTTTTAAATCGTATTCATATCAGGGCCTCCTTATTGAGGCAAAACAGTGTACGAATTTTGAGGTGAAGGTTGGGGTAGCGGCTGAGACTGTACTGATGAGTATAGCATAGACACAACCAGCATTAAAGGTCCTTATGTCGGAGCCTCTATGGCCACTGACCTCTGCACATATTACTGATGCGTCTCAATTCTGAAATATTGCATACGTCCAGCCCCCGAGTGTTCGACGAGGAATCGGCGGTACGTTTATTGGTGTCATCGTTCGCCTACGGCTGCATTACTAACGTCTATTCTACTGACACCAGGTACCTGTGTAACGTGACTCACGACGGGCGTGAGTAATCGTGTTTCCATGTGTGGCATGGTGACTGACATAATCGCCTCGACATCCTTCCCCACCTGCTCATGATGAACGCGTTGCAAGACCGCTCACCGCCTTCGCGTCCAGGAAAGAAGCGACATCGTCGCGTAAGTGCAGCAAATACGGTGAATAACAGCAAAAATGGTGGTGAAGGTCGGGGGCTCAATCCCC